>NC_051182.1:121851965-121908530 GCF_013339695.2 Rhipicephalus sanguineus | reverse complement strand
AACATGGCCGTTTAAAACTATTCTAATATGCCTACTGCAAGTGCAGTGGCGAACTGCCCTCTACGCCATAATTCTTCCTTTTGCAAATTGGCGAAGTAGCCACTACGAGTTCGTTTTGACGCCTGGTGCAATTTCACGATCCTGCCACGCAATATTACATGTGTCAAGAAGACTCCTTCCAGTGCACGATATTCTTATAGCGTTTTTTTTTTTTACCAAGCAGTTTCAAGCACTGGCGTGGCTGCGTGGTGGAACACCCGCTTGCCACGCAGAAGGCCTGGGCTCCCTTCTACACGGGTCGAAGATTTTTTTATTAATTTGCATCTATCTCGAATTTTCGCTCACAGACAATGCTGATATTTCGCTCACAACGAACGAAGACGCCGCCGACGCCGGAATTTCTGCAAAACGAGATCTTCGACGCTATGGCGTTAAGATATTTCAGCCGATTCCACGCCGCGAAAACCGTGGGACAGCAAAGCTATAAGCGCTCATGTGTATGTGATTGGCTAGCGAGTGACGTGGTGTCGTAAATCCACCGCTAGGTTTTAAACGCGTACATATTTCGAGCATCGTCATCAGCATCATTGCCATATTTTTGTTTTATTTATTTCTTTATTCACTGCCCCTCTGGTCACGTGAGCCGTGTAACGCCTACTACTACTACTACTGCTACTACTACTACAACTACTACTACTACTACTACTACTACTACTACTACGACGACGACGACGACGGCAGCACAGGGTGGACTAAGACAACCTCGCTGTAAAAAAAAGGCAAATCATGCGTCAAGTACTCTAGAGAATGCGGGATACGACCACATCTAGGATATACGGTGACACTGATGTGACGTGCGCGAGGCAGCAGGAGGAAAATATCGTCGCCTAGAACGGAGACGAAACCTTTTGGAGCGGCGAACCGGCAAGGTTTAGCTGCCATGCGCGGATTGGTAAAGAAAGGCGGGGTAGTCGGATTTCGCGTCGCGTAATTACATCGTGCATTCTTCCCGCCCCAGCGGGCTATAATGGACGTCGCTGCTGAGTACGCGCCTACGCGCAGCGTCCCAATATGCGCGGGTGTTCGGCTCTCCTTTCACACAGGGGCAGCGAGGCACACGTCGGTGTTTTTAAAAAAAAGGCACGCCCTTCTGTACCTTTCATCATCGTCATCATCATCATCATCAGCCTGTCTACGCCCACTGCAGGGCAAAGGCCTCTCCCATGTTCCGCCAATCAACCCGGTCCTGTGCTTTCTGCTGCCACGTTATACCTACAAACTTCTTAATCTCATCTACCCACCTAATTTTCTGTCTCCCCCTCACGCGTTTGCCATCTCTTGGAATCCAGTCAGTTACCCTTAATGACCACCGGTTATCCTGCCGACGTGCTACGTGCCCGGCCCATATCCATTTCTTCTTCTTAATTTCAACTATGATATCCCTAACCCCCGTTTGTTCCCTGACCCACTCTGCTCTCTTCCTGTCTCTTAAGGTTACACCTATCATTTTCCTTTCCATCGCTCGCTGCGTCGTCCTCAATTTAAGTTGAACCCTCTTTGTAAGTCTCCAGGTTTCTGCTCCGTAGGTAAGTACCGGTAAGATGCAGCTGTTATATACCTTCCTCTTGAGAGATAGTGGTAGACTACCATTCATGATTTGATAATGCTTGCCGAATGGGCCCCATCCCATCTTTGTTTTTCTAGTTATTTCACTCTCATGCTTCGGCTCCGCGGTTACTACCTGTCCTAAGTAGACGTACTCCTTTACAACTTCCAGTGTCTCGCCACCTATCGCAAAGCGCTGTTCTCTGCCAAAGATTGTTCCACATTACTTTCCAAGATTGTTCCACATTACCGACATAAGAAAGTATAATATGGAGAGAATTGAGCGTGCTCTGAAGAACGGGAGAAGCCTCAAAGCTACGAAGACAAAACTGTGCATAGGCAAAAATCAGATGTATGCATTAAGGGACAAGGAAGGCAAGGTCACAACCAATATGGATAGAATAGTTGAGGTAGCGGAAGAGTTCTACAGAGATCTGTACAGCAGCCGAGGCATTCAGGATGATAACGTAAGAAGGAGTAATAGCGCAGAGGAATCTGACATCCCACCAATATTGACAGGAGAAGTAAAGAAAGCCCTAAAGGGAATGCAAAGAGGCAAAGCCGCTGGGTGAGGATCAGGTAACATCAGACCTGTTGAAAGACGGTGGAGAGATTATGTTAGAGAAACTGGCCACCCTGTATACGAAGTGCCTCTCGACGGGGAGGATACCAGAACCTTGGAAGAATGCCAACATCATCTTGATCCATAAGAAAGGGGACGTCAAGGACCTGAAAAATTACAGGCCCATCAGCTTACTGTCCGTTGTCTACAAGCTATTCACAAAAGTAATTGCTAACAGAATTAATGCGACATTAGAGTTCAATCAACCAAGGGACCAGGCAGGATTTCGAACAGGCTTCTCAACAATAGACCATATTCATACTATAAATCAGGTGGTAGAGAAATGCGCGGAATACAACCAACCCCTATACATAGCCTTCATAGATTACGAGAAGGCATTTGATTCGGTGGAGACATCAGCAGTCATGCAGGCACTGCGGAATCAGGGCATCGACGAAGCCTATATAAACATAATGGAAGAAATCTACAGCGGATCCACAGCCACTATAGTCCTCCATAAAGAAAGCGACAGAATCCCAATAAAGAAAGGCGTACGGCAGGGAGGCACGATCTCTCCAATGCTATTCACCGCATGTTTACAGGAGGTTTCCAGAGCCCTAGATTGGGAAGAATTAGGGATAAGAGTTAATGGAGAGTATCTCAGTAACCTGCGATTCGCTGATGACATTGCATTCATGAGTAACGCGGGAGACGAATTACAGCTCATGATTACTGAACTGGATACGGAAAGTAGAAGAGTAGGTCTGAAAATTAATATGCATAAAACTAAAGTAATGTGGAACAATCCGTACCTTTACCGAATCTTTATTGTCGTCTGGGCTAGCTCTTCACCAAACCCGCAAACAATAACGCGCCTAACATTAGAGAGTTTTAGTGCCGGGGACCCCAAGCGGGCCGCGTACGCACGCTCTTGCGTTCCTTTGTACTCCCAGCCGCATCCATGGAGAATACAGAGGAACGCAAGGGCTTACGTACGCAAGTCGCTTTGGGACCCCGGCACTAAAACTCTCTATTCAGGTCTGGGTAATCTCGCATGTACCGTGACGTACACCGATGTCGCGATGAGCGCGTAGCCATGTTTATGCATATTATATGCGTGATTATCGAAAGGGGATTTGAAATTGAAACGGTATATTTCGTAAGACACGCGTGACCCCTTCATCCATTCTATTTCTGACCTTTTTTTCGAGATGCAGCCAGACCGCGGAAATCGGCAGAAATTTCGACAGTAGGTAGCCATGGTAAAATGAACATCACATTGAAAAGACAGACACGTGTCCATCACTGACACTTCCGTTTATCTTTCTAGTGGCACGAGCACGGAGTGACAATCTTGGTTCTATTGTGAACACTTCCTTTCAAGCACTTCAGTTCGGTGTTTAGAATAGTCAGAAAAAGTGGCACGAAACATAGAACTGGTACGAAATCTATGGCTCTCGTTCAAGTTCAGGAGTTATATTGGATGTCCTTGATATTGGAGCATAACTTTACCTCAAATAAGAACCAAATTATTGTCAGCGATAATTTATGAAAACTATTGTAATGAGTTAACTTGAAGAGAAGACGCTTTTCTTGTGAACAGCTGGAATCGTTGCGGCACCTGGTGGAGCAGGTCTCAACCACGAGCTTTTTTCAACGTGGCTTCCGAGATGCGTTTTGGCAGTGTGGCGCCACACGACAATAACATAAGGAGTAGGCCAGCGCATACGAACGCCGAAATAGGTCCGCCGCTATTCAGGGCATACAAACGCCGAAATGCGTCCGCCACTAGACACCTAAGTGCAGGATAATTGTCGGCTCTAATTCTTTTTTTTTATAGCGGAAAGAAAGGAACGATAATTAACAACGGCTCTAAGCCACCCAATTGGGAAACTAATCATTTTTCACAAAATTAACAACAGTTTCCACACATAGAGGGAGCCAATATGACGCACCTCCTAACAAGAAACACCTGCAGGCCTCTTGGCGATTCCTCCTAAGGAATGGTATCCCTGGAATGCCCGGCGTGCAGGAATGCATGCTCATTACGAGGCCTAAGAGCCCATTTCTTGCCTCCTTCCTAAATACCGATGCCGAGACGGGACACCCGCCTCTCATTTCGGCTCTTTGTACAAATCTTCCTCGGCTCTTCAGCTCTTCATGCCAAAGATGTTTGTTGGGGCGTAGTTCGTTGCTAAGCTTTTGCTGTTCACCTCTGCCTTCTTCATGGTCCGCTTTACAACCTATCCCGCTTCTCGTTTAAGACTAACGTTTGACGTCTGCGTATTGCTACCGGAAAATTGCTTATCTTGTAAGGACTACTATCACTCCCTTCGTTTTTGTTTTCCTTCGTCCGCTTAGAATGCGTGAACATTTGTACAGCTACCCCTGCCCCTTTGGCCTGTCTAGCTGTCTTCAGCAAGGCTTCTTGCAATACAATCATAAAGACTGATATTTTCGCGTACTCATTCATACCATATACCAGAAATGTATATTTTTCGGTTATTCCAACGAAACTTCATATACATACCTTTGTCACTTCTATTTGGTGCTGAATAACGCTTTTGTCTGGTTTCATTTTCTGCTAATATATGTTTTCTTGACAATTGTTGCGAAAATAATAATGTTCTCATTAGAAATTTCAGGTCCAGCACATTGTTTTTATAATGTAGCTTTCGTTTCTTAATGCAACAAAGTTTACTCGCGTTCGAGGAACATATTTTCCCAATTTAAATCTCTGTCATCAGAAAGAAAGAAGAAGCAGTTGGCCTTGACCTAAGTTTAACCTCTTAAGTGCAACTAGATAGTAACCACTGCTGGCATACAGATGGTCCGACGTATGCTTGTCGCACCTGTTTGACAAGTACAAGAAACATCAGGTAGAAGCAATGACAGATAGAAAAGAACACAGAGAGTTGTGAACTGAAAACACCGATTCACAATGAGAGAAAGAAAGAAAGAAAGAAAGAAAGAAAGAAAGAAAGAAAGAAAGAAAGAAAGAAGAGAAAAGAAAGAAAGAAAGAAATAAAGAAAAAGAAAGAAGAAGACAAGAAAGAAAGAAAGAAAGAAAGAAAGAAAGAAAGAAAGGGCAATATAAGTATCCTGTAGGAGCCAAGGCCCTTCACGGATGGCCTTCCGCTGCTTCGTTCATCTGGAGCGTTGATTGTCCCTGGCTTGGATTTATGGGCGAAATCGGGCGCGCAGCCGACGTTAGACAGCTTGTAGAAGGATGGGCGGACGCAGTTGTACACCAGCAGAAGTCCACTCACCCTCAAACGGTCGGCGCATGTATTGAATGATAGGGCGGCTCGCCTTCCCTGTCTCTGGGCTTCCGCTGCCGCGTTTCGCCTACTTCCCCCGCCCCTGCGCTAGCACTTCATCTTCTCCCCCCAACTTGGCGTGGTCTTCGTTTTCGAGCTGCACTCACGTAGTGCGTGCGAATACGGGGTTAGAGCGAGTGGAGGTTTGACGCTTACCGCTGTTGCTCTTGAAATGACAACAGTTGAAGAATAAAATGACAGGTTCTCTTATAGGCAAAGTCATATTTTGCTTCTTAGTGGATGTACTGATACACCGCCTACCCATCCACCTTAGATTTCCGCGCCTAACGCGGTTTTACACGTCCTGCAGGATGGGAGTAATCGCAAGTTTTCTGCCCCTCACCTGGTTTTCTTGCACTGCCCCCGTGATCGGCCCACGTTTGACCAAGCGACGATTTATGTGATGATGTCAACATGTGAAGTCACGTTATCCAATGTCCCAGTGACGTCGTCATGACGCCATGATGACGGCACGAATTTGGGCGACGTGTGACGTCATAGTGACGCCATATGGGGACGTCATCACGTGATGTTTTTTTCATCACTAGTGTTGACGCCAGCGATGCCGACGGTAATATTTCGCGTTTGATGAGCGACCTGTGGCTTCCGCCTTAATATATAACGTGCGCCATCGCAGAATGAGGATAGAAGACAGACGAGCCGCGGATGAGGACCACGAACATACTGTCTTCAAGACACATCTATACAACAGCGCGTCTACTTGGCGATATTGTCGAACCGATTAACTCGACAATTTCAGCGCTTTTTCGTCTCAGAAATCGACGTGGCATGAAAGCAAACGTAAAGGCTCAAGATTTTGCCAATATGAGCGAATAAAGTAGAAAGTTGGGCCTGAAACACAAGACCACGTGTGAAAAAAAAATGAATGTCTTGGCATTATGTACTTTCGCACCAGTGAGGTTTGTTACGTGGGATATAATTTCACAATGCTACCACCATTGACCATGGTTCCTTACGCCCATTTCTTACGCCTTGTTATTCCGTGTTTGTGTCAATTAGCGCTACCGCTTGGGTCGCTATTGATGCAGTTATTTAGCTGCAGTTTTCGGGACAGCATACCGCTCTGTCACTGTCGAGCACATAGAGCTCTAAATCGTTTTCTGCCACATGGGCAGGGGACAGTGAACTGCTGTTGCAGACTTGGCAGTAATGAAGTTACCACAGTTGCATTACTTTTCCTGCGACGAGTAATATAATAAGTTACCTCTGTGGGCTGGTCATTTAGTGATGTACCGAAATACCGTTGCAACTCGGTCTAACGAAATGAAGAGGCCGCTCGTACCATTTCGTGAAATCGAGAAGTTCGTTAAAATTGAGAAAGCAATTTTTCGGCTCTCCGAAATCTATAATTGTAACGTAGCGATAACCAAAAGTTTCAAAAAACATTCAGTTGTGAGTAAGTGCCATGGTCTGTCCTCTTTTTTTCTCATGGTCCGCGTCGCGGTTGCGCTGTGTTTCAATATGTTCAAGAACTGTCACCAACTGGCCCAGCTTTCAATTCTTCTAAAGCTACTATGAGTTTAAGATTTCGGTGGCAGCGGCGGCATAAGTTGCGATAAACGTGCCGCCGGAGAGTGTGCGCAAATAGGTCCTAGTAGGTGTGCCGGTCACATCCGTATACGTATGCCTAGTTTTCCCATAACTGATGCTCTCTCGATCGTCAGCTTCCCGGCGATAGGCCGTTTCTGATATAGAAATCTCATCCTTTATCGAGGTACTTGTCCTTTCCCTTTGCCGCATTTCATTGTCGGGTTTCATTGCTTCACGCATGTGCATCGTTCTTGCCTGCAGGAAAAAAGAAATAAAAGAGTGCTAAGCGTGACAAATATGCCAACGCTGGCATAAGCGCGGTGCCATTACAAAGACAAATGCGCGGAGGGACAAGATCAATTACGGAAATAGTGAAGAATGAAGGGGGGGGGCACTGCAGTGTGTTTCATGCGGATGTGCGTCTCATGTAAAAAGGCTAAAAAACACGGAACAAGGTAAACAAACCTGTTTTCTGAAATGGAATGTTACTTTCAGGCAGCGGGTGTGCTATATGGACGGATGTGTTTAACGTGAACGAAGTCCGTGTTCCATGGAACTGATTAAGGCGAAAGCGCTACATGCCTCATTAAGCGCGAAAATTGACCGTCGGTGGCGTCGGCGTCAACGCGAGTAATGCAAGTAATTATCGCTTGATGACGTCACCATACGATGTCATGGGACGACATAATTTGTGACGTCATCATGGCGGGGCTACGCAGTCACATAGCGTGACGTCACATGGTCACATCATATCATGATATCGTCAGCTTGGTCAAAGGTGGGCCGATCACGGAGGCACTGCAAAACCACGTTGGGTGCAGAAAGCTTTCCGGGTGTAAATGGGGGAGGGGCCGGGGATCAGTCAGTCGACTGAGAAGAAAACGAAGAAGATGGCTTTCGTCTTCGAGTCATCTTACGCGATTGCGCAAGGGACCATGTGACTTTGTGAAAACAAATTGAAGTTCCACGGGAAGAGGTAAAGGCTTCTCTTTAAAATAAATGATAGTCTATGATGACCTCCCCGTTATCATAACTGCGTTGCTGTGAAGAAAATAAAAGGGTCATTTATCGTTTTCTTTGTTTATGTGCTTGTCAGCTTGTTTAATTATGACCTGCCCTTCTTTTCAAAGTTAGCCCAGCACAATACTTACAAGCAGCGTTTTTTTTTTCAACCTAACCTAGCGGCCTCAGTTAAGCGTTGTATTTTTGAGTGACAATCTGCACATTTATTGACCCTGATATTCAGTTATTTCTTTGTATATTTCCTGTTCATGAAATATTGTTTTGCAGGTAATTATACTGCTGACCGTTGTGGAAAGCTTCAGACAGCTATCGACGGCTGAAATTTACATCCCGTCTCCCACTGTTTTTTTTTTTTTCAATTGTTGTCAATATTGTCACGTGGTTATGACGTTGACGACTGCAGCATTAGGCGTTTTCCAGACGAAACTCTTTATTCGGGCGAACTTGGAAGTGAAAAAAAGTTCAGGTATAAGCAATGCACGCTGTACACTGATAGCGGTAAGCTGCTGTCGTCGGTCCTCCAATAATCTGATCATCGACGAAACGCGTCGTCTGTTATAAGGCAGTCATCGATCCATCCAGTGTTATCGCCGGTGCTCCCGTAAGCTCTCGACTAAACCTGGCTATCCACGCCCTGCGTGTAATCTTAACAGAATGATCTCAACTGTTCGCGTTTGCGCGCTTAAGCCTATCGGAAGATTCTGAAATATGAAATTTTCCGATACATTCGGGCGCGGTTTGCGCAAGGCTGTGGCTATGCGTGTAACGTACCAATTACACATAAATATCAAAAGAAGCGCGCGTGGCGATATCCTCATGCATAATTCGGAATAATTTGCTTGAGAAGTATACAAGTATTCATATAGTTATCTTTTCCTATCACATTGAATAAAACCACCACCATTTTAGCGACCATGAACTTCTGCATAATTATAGGTTATGGCTAATACGCTCATGTCTTTTCAGGAGGGATCAAGCGTTTTTATTATACCTATCATAACGCTGTACTTCTTGTGATGACGCCCTTCACTCGGTTTATTTCTAGCCGCGGCAGTCGCATTTCGATGGAGGCGGAATGCTAGAGGCCCTGCACTGTGCATGCGATGTCAGTGCACGTTAAAGAACCCCAGGTTGTCAAAATTTTCGGAGCCCTCCACTACGGCGTCTCTCATAATCATATCGTGGTTTTGGGAAGTAAAACCCCAGATATTATTCTTATCGGTTTATCTTCGTGTTGGATCACCTGTTTTTGTGCATTCCAAGTTGCGTGTGCGAATGTTGTTTTTCTCTTCTTTTTTTTTTCGCTCAAAAGATCTCCAGAGTTGAGCCATAAAGCTGGCGTGAGGCCGCTCTCGCTATGATCCGGACAACTCTTACACAGCCATAAAAACTTTCTATTGAAAACAACGCAAAAATAATTTAAGCCGACTAATAACTCCCGGACTATACTTGAGATCGAGTGGCTGGCGTCGGGAAAATAGCAGACTAGAAGTTATAAACCATAAAAATATACCCTACTCTTTTAGAACGTTTGTTCGAAAGCGCTGTATTGTAATTTACCTCTCTGAGCCTCACTTCAAGGCTGCTTTCTTTCGGAATAACATCATCTAACTTAGTAAGCGAAAGTAGAAAGGAGTGCTTGAAAAAGTTTCTTCATATAAGGGCATCGCATTTAGGTATTTTTTATTCAGTGCCCCCATCGCAGTAATTCACGTGCTTGCACTTTACCGCTGGATAACGTTGGATAGGATAAATAAGAAAATAACGAGATGCGTGGTGAATCAATCTATTCTTCTGCCGTAACAGCGCAGTACGCCCACAGTGTGAAGTCATTTTCCTCTCTGTCGCTGCAGCCGGGGCTTTTGCGAGTCCTCCTCCATTCATATGGAGATGCGACGTTGGAGTCAGCGAGATATGCAGATGAGAAAAGACTGGAATAGTACTGGTTGCTCCCATTGAGGGAAGGGCGCGCGTATCCGTTCAGAGCAGTTTCTCGAGCCAGTTAAGCAAGTCAACAAGTGACGTGCTGATACTTATTTTCATTGCTTAAATCATCTTCATGTTGTGTTGCTTTTGTATGTCTAGATCTGTCATACTTTGAATACACGTAAACACTGCTGATATGATGGTATTTTATTTAAGCCTCTCACTTTTTTTATTTGCTTTAGCATAGAGATTTTCCGTGCAGGAACTGTTCTTGAGTCGCTGACTCTTTGGTGCATTCCCTAAAAAGTGTTTTCGGGTGCCGTTTTGCCCATTCGATAACGATATATTTTCTCGCTGATCACATTTCATATATTTCGTTGCAAGAGAGTGTTCAAAGGGTCATATCGGTTTTCAAGAGATTAAGCGAGTCCGAATCGAACAACACTACGTAATATTGTTTCCTCGGGAGCAGCGATGACAGCTGAAAACGAAGTTTTAGAAGGCCACCTGCCCTGGGGAGGTTTTCCCGCATCGGCTATGCGCTTGAAAACTACTTGAAATCCCTGCAATATGCAGTCGCTGTCTTCGAAAGCGTCTTACATGGCAGGCCAGTGGTCGGTGCCGCAGTGCAGGACGTACGCAACGGAGACCGGTGTCAGACTTCGCACGTGTCGTCAGGGTAAGAAACAGCCCGAAGCTCGGAATTTGAAACATAAAAATGGTCAACAGCCATCTGCAACAGCACGCACGTGCATGCGGCCAGTACTTCCGCAGGGAAGATTTCTACGTCGGCGTGGGGCTGCGATGTTCGTTGAACACTGTGTAACAGAAAACGCGCACTGAAACGCTCGCCCGTGCACGCTGGCCGGCTATTGAAGCGTTTCTCCTCCAAGCTGGTCCATATGCTTCCACCTCCATATCGACCCCAAAATTAGGTTGGACTCGCTCCCAAATTCAAGTTGGCCCATCCCAACGTTATTTGTTTGCTAAGGAGCAGTATGTATTCTTGCCAGAAAGTTGTCACGCTTTTTACGCTATAGACGCGATTTTGCCACCAACATTGCTGCAGAACTTAAATATGTTGCACATCACAGGTTTGCATTGAGGTTTATACGACTTGTTTTTACCCCCCCCCCTCTCTCTCCCTTTGCAGCTACTAGGTGCAATAACTTATTTCTCACTGCTATTCCTAGCTCATGCGGGTCCTTGCGTAGCCCTGTTAGTACAACTGGTCCAGCGAACGTCGTTATGTGACGTTCGCTCACCTTTCGCGTTGCACGATGCCGCACATACTTCACCTCCTAGACTGCTTCTTCTTCTAACAGCAGTCGCGAAGCCTACGCTATTAGGCTTTGATCTATGCACGTTTTGATTCAGAGATGCTGGCAAGTTCACTTGAATGTAAAGAATATGTAAGAATCACGTTAAAAAAAGAATGCACGCCGCACGGCATATGCGCATGTTTAAGCACCAAACAAAGAATGTAGTAGATTAAAAAAATAAAGAAAACAGCAGTAAATTGCTCGCAGAGGCGACCGATAAACGTACTGTGCTACACCGCTTGTGTAACCATGATAAAGAAACGTAGAAGAACTAACGTGAAAAAAAAAACGAATCTTGCTGAAGGCGTGCACAAGTGTCGCCGTTGGTACCAATTTACTTGAAAGTTTTTAAGAAAGTTTTTAAGTATCAAAGCTTTACTTTCGAAAACCTTTGATAACGCCTACGCAACAACGGTCACTTGTGTAACGCTGCGGCCGCGCCATCGATTAATTTAATTACACTTCATCCTAGCATGCCCCCTCCCTTCATACACACAGACCGATGTAAGAGCCTGTCACATAGTTCGCCCTCAGAGATTGCCTGCCTTCCACGCAAGACGCTTGTTCGGGGATACCGTATCGCGGCGACCGCGCATAACGGACGTTCACTGTACCTATTCTGTAAACGAATAGCTCCGGTAAACAAATCTGTAGAGCTTTATCTCCAAGATTCTTATTTTGACTGTAAAAACTTCCCCCGTTTCTAAAGCATTCGCAGAAGTGCCCAGGAGGGCTTCCGCGTGGTGTTTTCGTAGAGTGGCGACACCCAAACCTATGAGCAGCGCACCGGCGTTATCCTACACAGCACGCGGGAGAGGCGTGCCTGATAGAGGGCGACTCCGTAGCTCCTAGCCCCCGATAGGGGACGGTATAACCTCACCTATACCGTCCTTCACACACGCCGTGGTGGTCTAGTGATTATAATGCTGGACTGCTGACTCAAGGGTCGCGGGATCGAATCCTAGCCGCGGAGGGGAAATGCAAGAGGCCCCTTAGATTTACGCGCAGCCTATAGAAAACCCGATGGCGAAATTTTCGAACCCTCCACTACGGCGTCCGTCGTAATCATGCCGCGGTTTTGGGGCGTAAAACCCAGCAACTATTATTATTATTATGCCTTCATTGGCTTCATTCTTAGCCGGGTTTCTTTAAGGTCGTGTCAAACAAAAAAAATGAATAAAAATAACAAAATGAGCCCTTAAATTCCGCATCTTTCGTTGGTACAATTGGTGTTGCGGCATATGCATTTCTCATAATTATACAATAACCTATCTTGTCATGGGAGACGGATGCACATGAAAACGAACGTGTGGTTAGAAAAAATTGAAGGACACTTTGTAAATTCCAAAGTGTGCTCGGCGAAAGCCAGTGGTCATTCGACTCCGCCGACGGACGCCGCCGCCGCGTTGCGCAATGATTGCGCAACGCGCGTTGGAAGGAGCAACGCGCAACTCTTGCAATGCGCCGCTGTGCCATCACGTGATTGCTGAGAGTGTGAGGGGGAGAGGCCACAGCTGGCACCGTGCCAGGGCCCGATCGGACGGACGGACACCGTGAGTAGTATGAGACATTAAAGGCCTTAATAAAGGGGGATATGTGCTGTACTAAAGGGAGAACGGTTTGTTTGGTCTGTCACAAAGGAAAGCTTATTGAACGCGTACATGCAAGCGCGTGACACGATTACAAACTAAATACTTATAAATTGCGTCAGTGTAACTTACACAAACGCTAGACGCAATCTTATACAGACTGGGGTAATACACTGTAGGCTACCAAAGAACTATACAACGACAAAGCTTTTAACTAAGCATCTTACTTCTCAAGGCGATGGGGAACACAAGGGGTGATATCTAGTGCTCTGAGCATGGAGCCGAACGTTTGCCCGCACCTGTAACTTGGACTATATCTGTCCCAATAAATGCTAATGCGCTTGTGGAGCTCTAGCATTTGCTGATAATCGTATCTGACAGTGGAGGTTCGTTTTGTCTCGGAAGGCGAAAGAGAAGCGCACTTACCGCTTTTTCAAAACGTCGTTATAGAAACATCAATGTTTTCATTTGTTTGCTTTCTGTTTTTTTTTTTTACTTTGCGCTTTCTTTTTCATGAATATAAGTTCCGTTGAGATGCGATAGGATATATTTCCGTGATTTTATTTTTACCAAAGACCCAAGGCTTTTTATTAGTCGTGAGGTAAACGTGATTATAAGACGTGCATAGAAGGGAACACTTGTCTGCCTCTTGCTAAGCTAGCCCCGACCGGTAGGTCTAGGTAAGAAAAGGTGTCAAGCTCAGGTGACGTTAGTAAGAGAAACTGACGAGGGTAATTCTCTTTTGCTCGAAGTTCTTGTTCTCTTAAGACTAGACACTAGAGACGTTAAGGCGTTCGGCTCAATAGTTCGAAGGCACGGACGCAGAGTCCTCGCTCGCTCCGCAGGCCGATGCTTTCCGCAGTATAAACGATAACGTGGCAGCAGGTGCGCCTCAGACCAACGCCTCCTGCTCAGACATAACTCGATTGCAGGGATATACGCACAAACTTTTTTTTTGCTTCTTGCCTGGCGAACCGAGAGGTTTGTCTTTGATCATCGGCTCATCAGATTACGGGGAGTGTGTCGGCCCGCCGTTGCTTTTCGCCTTTATTCGATATTAGTAGCTTCTTCTATTTGGCGAAGGTCAGTGCTTAGGATAAGCGGATAAAGATTTTTGTGGACGAGCGTCTTAAGATGGCGGTCCCTCACGCGAAATGACTCGGTATTGTGGGAAGTCGGATCGATTGCTATTAAGAAGCCCTTCGAGGAATATTAACGCTAAAAGGCAAGAAGCAAGGCGTCTGGGTTCCGGATTAGGATTGATGAGCGAAGGAATTATCGCGTGGATCGACTAGTTACGTGGATACTCAAATTACTCGGCTTGGATTTATGTAAGCGTGGGAGATGGAATATGGCACGGACACTTGTGAGCGTCGGTACGATGGGGATGCTCTCAGTAACAAAAAAGTACTAGATAAAACGCGCGGTAATGGATAGTACGACGTGACGTACGAGCGCGCAGCGAATCGCTGTGAATGTATACGTATACGTGTTGTAGCAGAACGAGGCGTTTTACAAGAAGCTGGTAATGGGTCACAAATGTCGGTGGCGGCGTTGTCGTACCGGCTGTGGAAATGCGGCGCTGGAATGTGAGCCGGTCAAAGACGAATAAACTCACGCACCATAGGACTGCGACGAAAATAGGCTAGTAAAGCTACCACAATGGCTGCGCCTCTAGTATCTCGCGTTAGCTCATACTTTTGTTGTATTTGTGGCGCCGAATTCCGGAATCGAACCAGGGACATATCTATCTATCTATCTATCTATCTATCTATCTATCTATCTATCTATCTATCTATCTATCTATCTATCTATCTATCTATCTATCTATCTATCTATCTATCTATCTATCTATCTATCTATCTATCTATCTATCTATCTATCTATCTATCTATCTATCTATCTATCTATCTATCTATCTATCTATCTATCTATCTATCTATCTATCTATCTATCTAGCCGCCTACGACATTGTGCACTCCTGCTCGTTTCGTTAATCGAATGTACACCAAAATTGGTATGGCATAACATGACTGTATGACGAACACGAATGACGAGTCATAACATGAAAATCATGACATGCATGTCATGAACGACATGATATACATGCCACAGTCTTGGTGCTCTTACGACCGTTTCGTTAACTTGATATATACCAAAATTGATACGGCATAACAGGAGTGTATGCGGAACATAACTGACAGGTCCTAACATCCAAATCATGACACGCATGTCATATATAGCATGATATACATGCCACGCTCATGGTGCGCTCGCGGCCGTTTCGCTAGCTTGATATATACCAAAATTGGTATCTTGCGACATGACTGTATATGACGAACATAAATAGCACGAGTTAACATGGGAACCATGACACGCATGTCATGTACAGCATGACTTACGTGCCACGCTCATAGTGCGCTGGCGGCCGTTTTCGCTAGCTTGATCTACCCCGAAATTGGCATTGCGCGATGTTACTGTGTAACGAACATAAATAACATGAGTGGCACGCATTTTCCTCAATGACAGACAAGACGATGTATGCAGCCCTTTTCTGGCGGCTTCGCATAACATCGATTCCCACAATGCGTGGGATCTGGCGGCTTTTTTTTAATCTGAATTTGATGGATACGCTATGTACAGAGTGGTCGAGATAGACAGTCAAATTTGTCAAGTAGAGGCGTTTGAGGCACGGCGGGGAAAGAAAGCACAAATTGTGAACAAGGAGGTTTTGCTGTGAATTGCACAAATAACGTGATCATGTAGAATGAGTCTTCTTTCGGGCAAACCATGGAAAATATGTTAGTAAAAAAAAGTTACCAGCAAATCATGGCCCGTGTTTTATGCGCAGGCCATTCTGTCTTCGTACATACAAAAACCTTGATCTACGAGATGCAGAAATATGGATGACGGAAAATGGAAAACAGAGCCGGTTTTATACAGATTTTACCTGACTGGAAGGCGCGCAACGATATACGTACGGTATATAAAGCTTAAAACTGGACTAACTCGGCCCTTATAGTTCTATTCTTTATTCTTATATTACGGGATTCGTTCCGCTCATCCCGGTATGCACATATGCGTTTCGTTTACGCAAAATTCACTCACTAAAACCGACAGGCCGTAAAGCTTCCCCGTTCTTTTTGGGATACGTAATCTCGTACATTGAAGGCTGCTGCATGTGCGGCGTAAGGGGAAGAGTACATGCTGAGACTCGAAATATGCGGCGTCCAATTTATGGCCAGGAGTCAAATCTGATGAGCCCTCATCTGAGGATTTCAGTGGCGCAGCTTTTGCGGAAGACTTTCCTAGCGTGCGCTGCGTGGAATTAGCCTACAGAAGCTTCTGCGTTTAATTAGCTTATGGAACCACAGAAGGTTGCGCTGGTTGGTACAGGAATTCATCGTGAAACAAGGCAAGGCGTGTAGAGCACGAAACAAGACAGTCACATCGTCCGTTATAAATTCGCTTAAGACAACTGCAGTCGATACAGCTTTAGATGTCCGTGGCATTTTCTCCTCAAAGGCGGATGCACCCAAGCAGGGGCGTAGCCAGAAATATTTTCGGGGGGGTTTGAACCATACTTTATGCAAGTTCGTGCGTGCGTTTGTGTGTGCGTGTATATATACGCAAGTAAAACTGAAAAATTTCGGGGGGGGGGGGGAGGTTGAACCCCCCAACCCCCCGTCCTTGCACCCAAACCTGCACCAATGGGCGCGCACTCCAGGCTGACGTCATGAGCCCTTCGGTTGGTGCCCCCGCATTCGGAGAACATTTCCGAGTGCACGAGCAGGGGTATTTTGTTAGTCACGGAGGCAATCGTCTGCTGCGCTTCGGTCGTCTGGGCGTGACCCTACTGGACTTCTTAAGCTGTATCCAACTGTCACAAACGAGCGCGTTAAGGCGCGCGCGCGGCCGCGTTTCAGACCACAGCGTGAAAGCACGGCGCCTGCCGTTCGCTCAACAAGCGCGCGCAGCGAAAAAAAAAAAGTAATTAAAGATGCCGGCGCAGCGCCTTCTCCTCACCTACTGAAAACAGCTGCAGACAACCAGATGGAACGCAAGGAAAAGTCTGCAACCATCTCGAAAGAAAACACGATGCGACGCCGAGTGACGCCACTGCGAATGGAACCGACGATTAAAATTTCACCGTTTCCCTACGTAGCTTTGGCTGTGCTGCACGCCGCAGAACATATCCGACGCTTCTGGAACTCCGGAGCGAAGGGATATAAGCTGGCACCGACGACGGAAGGAGTAGTCGGTCTGGAGATGGTGAAGTAATATTGAGTGTGGTTCCGTCGGCCAAAGAAGACGTGTTTATGATGTTATGCAGTCAGTCGATCATCGATCTGGAAGAATCGGATGATGACACCGTGTGAGCAGTGAAATGTTTGCGTGAGTGTTTCCTGGAAGAGAAACATTCGGGACCGACGACGGAAGGGAACAACGACAACCAGCGCTGGAGTATGCGTGAGTGTTTCCTGGAAGAGAAGCATTCAAGTTTCCTCCAAGATTTGAGGACTCGATACGTGGTTGAATAATCAGGACTTTAACTGGTTGTGTAATGCCTGATATTGCATTTGTAGCGCGTGATCTGTTTGTTTTGTTCCCGTTGTTTTAAACACCAACTAAGTTATATTGTGAGTTGCAATTGATACTACTGAGTGTGTATGTCCGTGTGATGCTTGTACTGCCTTAACTGAGACTATATTTGTTGGTGATATCAACTCTTGGCCCTGACTCGGTCTTTCGACCACAACCGGCGTTCGCTGGCGCACCAAAGGACCAACTCTAAATTGTCCGCGCTTTCGTGGTGCGTTTCGGGGGGCCGATACGCCAGCCTTTGGAATCTGCCAGGCGATTGCTCTCCCTATTAACGGGACAAGTGACACCGACTATGGAAAACCAAAGCCATGTTATTTTTGTTCTCCTTCGCAGTCGATTGTTCTGACCCCCCAGCAAGCGTTCTGCACCTAACGTAGTTTTTCACTGACTCCGGCATCCGAGGCATTGACAGCTTCCTTCACCTAAGGTTGTTTTGCAGTGCTTCCGGAATCGGCACACCTATGACCAAGAGCCGATGCTATGTGATGAACATACGAGGCGCGGGGAGATGTTATCGATTTGGACTTATTACAGAACATGAAGGCAACGACAAAAACCCGCCGAGAGGGTCCACATAACGGCTATCGCAATAATAAGTAAATGTTGGCTCATGTTATTGCCAAGGCCAACTACGTGTTATTGTATTCCTTTGTAAAAATGAAATAACCATGTGTTACCATTACGCCAGTGCCGAGAATTTACTCCAGCAGTGAAGTTTAACTCACATGCCTGGTTGCTGCAATGACGCCGATATGACACGAAGCGCAGACACTGGAAACGAAAGTACGTGAATTACTTAGCCCTAAATTTTCGCGTTTCACTCCGCGACCACTGTACGCGCGGCCGCAGACCTTCGCACGCACATGCAGCAATATTGCCGCCTTGCGGACTTCAGAGAAAGCACTTGCGAGCCGGAGTGCAATGCCTCTTTTCCTCTTCGTTCCGTTTGACCCCTTAGGCAACCGCAAAATGATACCCACCTCCATCAATCTCTGTCAACCGAACCATCTTTCCTATCGGACTTCTGATTTGTTGAAGCTTCTCCCACAAGCGATGATCACTCAATCCACCCAACTATTTGCTCAATCTGCATGTCCCTTTCAGTTCGCGAAGTACAGAGTCATGGTAAGCAAACTGAAGGCTCGTCACATGACATCATCAATACAACAGCCACTCACCCGCATACAATGAGTGTATGAAAAAAAAATACCGTCATGGCGTTGCTGACACGTTTGACAAAAATAGAGCTTCATTTATATGTTCTGTTTTAAGTTCATTTTATGTGTCTGTAGCGTATTGTGATAATATCTAAATGAAACGTTTCTACAAAATTTTGATAAGATATAAAGGGATTGTTTCTTAAAATATGCACGACATGCTTGCACGATGATGTCATAAGCTCTCAGTACTGTCCATTACTACGGAGAAGTTATCTCTGCTGCATACACTAACCTACGGCACTAAGCCACAGGCGCTTGCCTCGCGAGATGGAATAGACCCTCCTTAAGAAGGCAGTGCACGCAAACAAGCTCGTTTCGCACAACGCTAGCAGAGTGTCTTCTTTATTCGCCGTCTATGTTATTCGCGTTGAAACTAATAATCGACAGCAGTAAACTTGTGGTGTAACTTTCCTTTCCATCGTTTCGGTTTCCTTGCATGTCTCTCTTCAAGCACAGGAAAAGCACGAAATGTCACAATAGCGCAGTGAAAATCATCAACGATGTCGTCTGGTACGTCTCGCCGATGATTTCATTTTGTTGGACTTTTACGGCGTACTGGTTCCAGGTGTGTTACGGACGATGATAAAGTGGTTCATAAACTGCATGGAACGTTTGAGCCAGGGTGACTCCCAGGATTTGGACTTTGCCCAAAAGAGGCGGCAGCCGCCAGCGACTGCGGCATTATCGATCGACAGTTGCGTAAGACTGCCTCCTCTCCTTGACGCAACGACGCTCACCGTTATTCGAATAGAGAAACGTAGTCATGGAACTCAGCTTACGAGTTCGTTTGGACTCCGTCTCCGTCTGACACTGGGTCATTTTCAGAGGTCGATGGACGAGTTCGGAAGCGCACAGTTGATAGACTGTTGCTCATGCAACAGTACTTCCGTCTGTCGGGTCATTATGGCCCATTGTTCCAACAATTAGGTGTTTTGAAGTATTCACAACAAATAGACTTGGTCGCAATGCATTTCGCAAAGCTGCACGGTAGGAAGATCTTGTATTGAAGCCGAAGTGAATAGACAATCGTCAGCGGCGCTACCAGTGCCGAATCATATCCTACATAAGAAACATCATTGGTGCGAAAGGGCAAAAATGCCGTGAGGTTCATTTCTTTTTGACGTGGTCTGGCCTTTCAGGCACAATATTCTACATAATGCAGTCATATCGGCAAAATAGTGCGCCTTTAAGTTTACTTTCACGCCACGTCAATTTCTGTGACGGAAAAGCGCTGGAATAGTCGAGTTATTTGGTTCGACAATGTCGCCAAATAGACACGCTGTTGTATACATTCATGTTCCTGGCCCTCACACATCCACATCCTGCGATGGCGTACGCTCTATAATAATGCGCAAGCCATAGGTACCTCGTCAAAAATTGAACGCGATAGCGATATCCTGCCCCTATGCGCACTTCGAACACTACGAGTGTTTAACTGAATGCGCGCACTTAGGTGTGTGCCTTATGTAATGGGTAGCATGCTTTAAACTAGGAGCAATTATGCGCGAGAAACTTTTTCGAAGTTGCGTATGAGACGGCCCCAGACAACACTGCCAAGGGAGTGATTCGTGGCATTCCCATTGAAGACGGACCCCAAGAGCTGGATCGCAAGATTGTCAACTCGAGAAATCCAACGGCGCTAGCAGCCAAACGCATAGGAACGACAACCGCTGTGATAGTAGCGTTTGACGGACTAAAAGTGCCAAGTCTTGTGAGGTACGGTGCTACGCTGATGAGATGCTCGTCGTACCGTAAAAAGATCGACGTGTGCTACAAGTGTGGCCACCTAGGCCACCGGATGGACGTGTGCCCCAATCCAAACAACAGGGTCTGCCGGGGTTGTGGACTCCGCAACCCGGATCAAGGACATCAATGCAACCCAAAGTGCGACTTGTGCGGCGGAGCGCACCTGACTGCCGATAGGACATGCAAGGCGCGATACAAGACTCCGTACCTGGTTCGCAAAAGAAGATGGGAAAAGCAAGCTGAGCAGAGTCTACCGACAGTGGAAGACTTCCCGTCCTTGGAGCACTGTTCGAGATCGAGCTCCCGGAGCAGGTCCCGGAGCCGATCCCGGAGACGTTCCCAGGGCAAGGCACGGTCCAGTTCCAGGTCCGCATCCCGTCAACGATCCGGCTCTACCAAATCGGTGAGCTATGCAGACGCGGCTGGGGCCACCTCGCGAGGGGCATCGGGTACGCACCCAGAGCATAGTAATACCAGCACTAGCAACAGTAATAACGATAAAGCAGTGGACAACAGGGATATTGAAATGTTAAAGAAGGAAAACGCAGTTATGCGTGACCTAATTCAAAGACTGACCAGTGAAGTACACGAACTTAAAAAGGCACGGGCAGCCCCTGACGTCACGCCTGCTAAGGGGTCTGCAACTACTCCGATGGACGAAACAGGCACTCCCGCAGCTAAAAAGCGCGCTCTACAACTCTCAGAAGGGGGCAGCATTGCTGGCCAAGTTAGATCTGAGATCAAAGACATGATGGTGATGATGCAAGAGAACATCAAAAATCTTCAAATGGCCATGGCCAGTCTTGTGAGCAAGGTTGCCAGCATCGAGTGCAATGTTAACAGCCTCATGGCTACCAGCCAGCAGCAACAACCGCAGATGGTACAACAACAACAATACAATGAAGCTGAATTCCTACGACCCATGCGTGGTGGGCAGGGCCCCGGTTCTCTAAACAACCATCATGGCGCCTCTCAATAACAATCTCGTTATATGGCAGTGGAACTGCAGGGGTTTCGCTAACAAGAAGGCAGTTCTGCAGCAGCACATTAGGATGATGGAGCGCAAGCCAGCAGTCATCTTACTGCAGGAGACACTCAATACGACAGCGAAAATCTCGGGATACCAAGAGCATGTGGCTCTCACCGAAGGGAGGGGAACGATCACTCTTGTCCAAAAGCGATACACCGTAATCACTCACGAAATCAAGGGATTCAAGATCGAACACGTACTGATTGAGCTGCTCCCAGAACGGAATATGAAAGGCAGTATATTCATTCTAAATGTGTACAGTAGTCCGTCTAACCTGAAGCAGCGTTTTCTCGCACTCCTTAAAAAGGCTGCCGCTGTGGCGAGGGACAGCCCACTAATTGTAGGAGGTGACTTCAACGCTCCCTGCAAGGCGCGGGGCTACGCATATGATACCATCAAAGGCAGGCAGCTCTGGCAAGACACGACCGAATTAGGCTACACTTTAATCACAGATCCAACCAACCCAACGAGACTGGGCACGTCAGCGTGCCGAGATACCACGCCCGACCTCGCGTTTGTCATACATGCGGGGGACGTCACGTGGAGAAACACCATGGCAGATCTTGGCAGCGACCACATGATCGTTGAGATAAATGTACCAACCCCGGGCCAGGCAGGGCGGAACATGCGCGAGTTCCGGTGGACGGACTGGGACGAGTTTCGTTCCAAAAGAGAGGCGCAGCAGTCGAGTGATAACCCCATCACAGACATCGAAGAGTGGATGCAGTCACTCAACGCGGACGTAAAACGCGCAACTAAGACGATAACGACCGATGTCCAAACCGACAGAATGGACAGCCGTCTGGCGCATCTAATCGAGGCTAAGATGTCCATCCTGAATCGGTGGAAAGGCCAGCGCCTCAACCGTAAACTCAGAAACAAGGTTGCCGAGCTAAACAAGGCCATTGAGGAACACTGTCGTATCCTGTGTAGACAACAATGGGATGAGCTTTGTAATTCCGTTGATGGTCAGCTACATAACGGAAAGACATGGCAGATTCTCCGACACCTCCTTGACAGCACAAAGACCAAAACCCATCAGAGACAATGCCTCGCCAGGCTTCTCCATACAAGTGTGCGAGAACTAGCAGAGCAAGCAGTCGTCGATGTGCTAATTCATAAGTATCTTCCATTGGGCCCAGCTGTCACACACACGGATTACAGCGGTGAAGCAAACACACCACTGGACGAAGACTTCTCCAAGGAAGAAATCCGAGCAGCACTGCACGACCTCAACGGACGCTCGGCGCCTGGGCCGGATGGTGTTACTAATAAAGCGCTTCGGAACCTTGATGAGAACTCGCTAGTCAGGCTCACGGATTACATAAATGAACGTTGGAGGGCTGGAAACATACCAGTGCAGTGGAAGACGGCCAAGACAGTCCTAATCCCCAAGCCTGGCAAAACCCCCGGTCTCGACACTCTTAGACCTATCTCCCTAACCTCATGTGTAGGGAAGGTAATGGAGCACGCCGTCCTCAACCGCGTCAACAACTACCTCGAGTCTACGGAAGCATACCCGCACACCATCATAGGCTTCCGGGCACACCTGTCGACGCAGGATGCGATGCTCCAGCTCAAGCATCAGGTTCTCGATAACAGGTCTCGCAACACTAAGGCCATCTTGGGCCTAGACCTGGAGAGTGCTTTTGACAATGTCAGCCATTCCGCCATTCTGAGACAAATATCCGAGCTCGACCTTGGTGAGAGGATTTATAACTATGTTAGAGATTTCCTCACTGGAAGGAAAGCCATCCTTCTAGCGGGCGATATCGCAAGCGAAGAACAGGAGCTCGGCAGCAGAGGAACCCCGCAGGGCTCGGTAATCTCTCCAATGCTCTTCAATTTGATCATGATTGGCCTTGCCAAAAGGCTTCAAACAGTGAGCAATGTCAATCACACAATATATGCGGATGACATCACGATCTGGTCCTTTAAGGGTAGCGACGGACAGATTGAGACGGCCCTGCAGGATGCCATTGAGGTAGTCGAGGAGTACCTGGCTGGCACCGGTCTTCGATGTTCTCCCAAAAAGTCAGAACTCTTGCTGTACCGGCCTACCCTCAAGGGCAGGCCCCCCAAGAGGTTCGTTAAAACAAAAGAAAACGAAGAGATCCAATTACAGACCAAAGACGGGGGCACCATCCCTATTGTCAATCGCATCCGAGTCCTTGGAATGATTATCGAATCCAACGGGGTGAATGGTGAAACTATAAAAAGACTCACTCACAAGACCACCAACGCCGTCAGACTTCTCAACAGGATCACAAATAGAAGAGGTGGGCTGAAGGAGGACAGCCTCATCAGGATGATCCACTCCTTTGTCATTTGTCACATCGCATATGTGGCGGCTATGCACAATTGGTATAAAGGCGAAAAGGATAAGATTAACACTATCATCCGCAGGGCATACAAAGTCGCCCTCGGCCTACCGGAATCCACCAGCACTGAGAGGTTACTCCAACTGGGGATCCATAACACTTTGGACGAGATAGCGGAAGCGCAAAGAATTTCACACCTCGAAAGGCTCACCATCACCAGCACAGGAAGGCATATATTACAAGAGTTGGGCATCACATACCACCGACAGCACGGTGACAAGGCGGACATACCTAAGGGGATAAGAGAGAAGATACAAGTCACCCCGGTGCCAAGAAACATGAACCCGATTTACAACCCAGGTCGCAGAAAAGCCAGAGCTACACTTCTATTGAAAGCATACTGTACCGATAAGAACGCGCGTTTCACTGACGCCGCGTGCTATCCGGACGGACGAGGGTTCGCGATCGTCGTGATCAACACAGAGAAAACAACAACGCACGCAGCTAGTGTCAAGACCCGACACCCGGAGGTAGCTGAAGAAATGGCCATTGCTCTGGCCATAACTGACGCTGACACTCAGACTGTACTCAGTGACTCGCGCACAGCTGTACGGAATTTCGCTAAGGGTAGGATTTCGATCGAAGCCCTTCGTATACTCGCGAATGCCGGCCATGTTTCTCAGGCTACCTTGATCTGGTTTCCCGCCCATATGGGCGAAGTCTGCCCGCACTTCCCCAACCTTAACGAGGCAGTGCACTCCGCCGCACGCGACGCAACAACCCGTGCGGGAGGAGCTGGCCTTGTTGAAGAGTTCGCGGACCGGGATCGACTTACGGGATACAACGAACTGACCAAGACCTTCTACTTGGCCCGGCGATGCTACCCTCCGCCTCGTGGCAATCTATGCAGAGCTCAAGCGGTTACCTGGAGACAGCTGCAAACGAACACTTACCCTAATCCACTGTTATATCACCGAATATACCCCGAGATCTATAACACCAGCATCTGTAGTGTCTGCCAGACAGACACAGCTACGCTTAAGCATATGCTCTGGGAATGCGAGGCTAAAGCCAAACGTATTAATCCCGATGCTCTCTCGGCGAGGTGGGAAGCCGCTCTGCGCAGCTCCAAGCTCGCCGACCAACTCTGGGCAGTCCAGCAGGCCCGTGAAGCGGCGGAGAGGCAAGGCCTTCACGTCCCGACATGGGAGACCTGAGCCCGGGCCGTTAATCTGCCGGACAAACAATAAAGTTCTTTCATCCATCCATGCGATGCACCCGCTACGTGGTCTTAAGGGAATACGCGCAGTAATGTGTGTGCCTTTTGTAATGGGTGGCTGTCTTTAAACCACCAAGGCGTTATGATATTGACATGGTGTGACGCCCGGTGGCAATGTACGCTTGTACAACGTGTTAAGGTGTTTAATAGACAGCACTCAACGACAATGAGTGATGGCGACAGTCACGGCAAGGCACGAACTCCCTGCGCGAGCGGCGTTCTTTCTTCAAGCAGCCAAAGAGGATGACCCACTAGAAGGCGCTGGAGAGGGTAACCCATTACCATGTCCCAAGGCTTCTCTACAATTACCCCGGGTACGAAAAGGGAGCCGTCCGGCGACCTAACAGCTCGTCACTATGAGTGGGTCATAGTAGGCCTTGAGGCGCTCCACGTTGACAATGTCGCGCCCTCGACGGCGCATGTCCGAAGCTGGTTCGATGGGTTCGATCAAGTAGTTGACCGGGGATGTGCGCTCGACGACCCGGTATGGGCCTTCGTATTTCGGCAGCAGTTTTGAAGAAAGGCCACTTGCAGTGGTAGGGACCGAGAGCCATACGAGCGCTCCAGGAAGGAACGTGGGTTCAGAAGTAGTGGTGCCATCGCGAATGCTCTTCTGCAGCTCTTGTTCCTGCGTCGTAAATGTCTTGGCAAGCTCGCGACACTCTTCAGCGAGCCTGGCTGTGTCAGAAATAGGCGCACACTCAGATGAATCCGGCTTGTATGGAAGTATCGTGTCGATGGTGTGCGACGGGTGCCTTCCGTACAGTAAGAAGAACGGTGAAAAACCAGTAGTGCTCTGAGGGGCGGTGTTATAGGCGTAGGTGACGAAGGGCAGAATGGCATCCCAATTGGTGTGATCGGCGGCGACGTACATTGACAGCATGTCGCCGAGCGTGCGGTTAAAGCGTTCGGTTAGGCCATTCGTCTGCGGGTGGTAAGCAGTAGTCTTGCGGTGAACAGCATGGCACTCTTTCAGAATGGCTTCCACGACTTCCGATAAGAAGACACGGCCTCGGTCGCTGAGAAGCTCTTGGGGTGGACCGTGACGCAGTATGAATCGGTGTAGTAGGAAGGAGGCAACATCGCGCGCTGTAGCCGCTGGGAGGGCGGCGGTTTCGGCGTATCGCGTTAGATGGTCAACAGCGACGATGGCCCAGCGGTTACCAGCCGAACTCAGAGGAAGTGGTCCATACAAATCGATGCCCACGCGCCCGAACGGACGGTTAGGGCAAGGTAATGGTTGTAGACCTGCTGGCGACACGTGCGTTGCAGGTTTTCGGCGTTGGCAATCGAGGCAGGCGCGAACGAACTTCTGCACGTAGCGGTACATCCCACGCCAGAAGTATCGTTGTCGAATGCGGTGGTAAGTTTTGGATACCCCAGAGTGCGCGCATTGCGGGTCGGAGTGGAAGGCCTCGCATATATCAGAACGCAGACTGCGGGGTATCACTAGTAGCCACTGGCGGCCGTCGGCGTTGTAATTGCGTCGGTGCAGGAGGTCGTCACGAACGGCGAAATGGTGGGCTTGACGACGTAACGCGCGAGTGGATGGTGTTGCCGTCGGATCAGTGAGCAAGTCGATCAGCGAGGTGATCCATTTATCCTTGCGCTGTTCGGTAGCGATGGTGTGAACGCTGATTGAAGCAACAGCTATGTGAGATACTGAGCAGGGGGCATTGTCGTCAGGCAAGGGAGAGCGCGAGAGGGCGTCGGCGTCAGCATGCTGGCGTCCGTTGCGGTACAGCACGCGGATGTCGTAGTCCTGCAGGCGAAGTGCCCAGCGGGCGAGACGGCCTGAGGGATCCTTCAATGACGACAGCCAGCATAGTGCATGATGGTCGGTGACGACATCAAATGGGCGACCATACAAATAAGGTCGAAACATTGTAAGGGCCCATATGATCGCCAGGCACTCTTTTTCCGTGACTGAGTAATTGGTCTCGGCTCTGGTAAGCGTACGGCTTGCGTATGCCACGACATATTCGGGGAACCCTGGTTTGCGTTGCGCAAGGACAGCGCCGAGGCCTACGCCGCTGGCGTCCGTGTGTACCTCCGTAGGGGCCGTAGGGTCGTAGTGACGTAGTATGTGTGGAGACGTCAACAAACGACGGAGCTTTGCGAACGCGTCGTCACACTCGGACGACCACGAATTTAGGGGTCCGTTACTTCCAAGGAGCTTCGTCAGCGGCGATATGATGGTGGCAAAGTTTCGTATGAAGCGTCGAAAGTATGAACACAGTCCGACGAAACTGCGCAGTTCTTTGACGGACGTAGGTTTGGGAAATTCGGCCACGGCCCGAAGCTTGGCCGGATCGGGAAGGATTCCGTCTTTGGACACGACGTAGCCGAGGATTGTCAGCTGCCGTGCCGCAAATCGGCACTTCTTCAGATTCAGTTGGAGGCCGGCGTTGCTCAAACGTGTCAAAACATGCCGCAGACGTTGGAGATGCGTGGAGAAGTCCGGAGCGAAGACGACGACGTCGTCCAGGTAACACAGGCACGTGTGCCATTTCAAGTTACGCAGAACGGTGTCCATCATGCGCTCGAAGGTCGCGGGCGCATTACACAGACCGAACGGCATGACGTTGAACTCGTACAAGCCGTCGGACGTGACAAAGGCTGTCTTTGGTCGAGCGTCATCAGCCATGGGTACTTGCCAGTACCCCGAGCGCAAATCGAGAGATGAAAAGAATTCTGCTCCTTGGAGGCTGTCAATCGCGTCGTCGATTCGCGGCAGTGGATAAACATCCTTGCGGGTGACCTTGTTGAGCCGTCGGTAGTCCACACAGAACCGCACAGAACCGTCCTTCTTCGTAACGAGAACAACAGGAGACGCCCATGGGCTGTCGGAGGGCCGAATTACATCGCGTCGAAGCATATCGTCCACTTGCTCGTTAATTACCCGGCGTTCTGTGGGAGACACGCGATATGGACGTTGCCGTAGTGGTGGTTGGGCGCCAGTGTCGATGCGATGCGTAACAGCGGACGTGCGGCCGAGGGAAGTTTGCCCGACATCGAAAGAATGACGAAATTCATCCAACAAGCACAGAAGCTGCGAACGCTGGACCGACGTAAGGTTGTCAGCAATGGAGGGACCAAATACATCAGTAGGTGACGAATCAGACGTGGAAACAGCACTGATGGTGCGGGAACTGGTACAGTGCGAGTCATCGGGTGCGTCCAGAACTTCTGCGTCTTCAACGGGTTCCACTTTGCCGAGACATTCCCCTCGAACCAACGTAACAATGCACGGGGATGGGTTGGTAAGAAATATAGTGGTGCTGCCCTGAGTGACTCGCACGGTCGCAAAAGGTACCAGCAACCCTTTCCTAGTGCAGACGCGGGCAGATGGCGAAAGGAGTGCAGTGGTGTCGGAGAGACCGGCGCAGTAGACCGACACAGCCGTTGACGAGTTTGGAGGCACTTTCGTATCGTCTTGGACGAGGATCTTGGTCATTGCCGATGGACTGTCTGTCGGCGTCAAATGTGAGAACGGTGAGAGTTCGATTTCGGCTGGTGCGCAACGAATTACGGCGTCGTGGCGGGACAGGAAATCCCATCCCAAGATGACGTCGTGAGAGCATGCCGCAATTATGATGAACTCGACGTCGTACAGAACGTCCTGAATGACGACGCGAGCAGTGCATACTGCTGTGGGATGAATACTCTGGGAGCTCGCGGTACGAAGGGACATCCCAGAAAGTGGCGTCATCACTTTTCGAAGTAAGCGGCAAAGTTTTGCGTCCATAACGGATACAGCGGCTCCAGTATCGATAAGGGCTGATGCGCGAACACCGTCCACAAGCACGTCGATTACATTCGATGGACTTCGCTGAGGGCTTTCACAGTTCGATAGCGTCGCAGCCCTTGCCTCCTGGACTGCGACGACTAGTTTTCCTGCTCTCGTGCGACCGAACGAGGCCGCATGGGTGACAGTGACCGACGTCGGGGAGACGGAGAGCGGCGAGTAGCTGGAGGTGGGCGTGACGTCGGCGACATAGGTGGAGGTGGGTCGTAGAATGCACGGCTTGACTGGCTGGTGACAGGCGACGCGACTCGAGGCGGCTGCACGCGTTGACAATAACGTGCCACGTGACCGGCGTATCCGCAAGCAAAGCAGATGGGCCGGTTGTCGGGGGTGCGCCATCGGTTCGCCGGGGTAGGTCCCGCCCATGTCGCAGTAGGTGATTGACGAGTCGGCTGCTGAAATGACTGCATAGTGGGCTGCAGTCGGGGCCGAGGGATGGCGTCAGCATATGTAGCCGGCACACCCGCCTCAAAGAACGGAGGTCTAGCGGCGGCTTCGGCGTAACTCATTGGGGCAGCCGCAGGAATTACTTGGGGCGTCCTGGCGACAACTTGAGCGTAACTCTGAGGCGCAGGAGCTGGAGGTTGCGGGTGGTACTCAGGCATGACCTCCGCAATTTCCTGCTCAATCGCTCGGCGGAGAGGAGGAAGAAGGGTGGTCGACGACTGTTGAACGTGCGGCGGGTGGGCAAAGGCGAGGAGGGAGATCTGGCGTGCAATTTCCTCGCGCACGAATGACTTGACTTCTGCCAGCAACGCGGCCTGGTCAGATATTGCCGCCAAGCCAGCAAGCTCTGCGTCGTGTGATGGGGAGCGACGGGTCATCGAACGTTGCCGGCGGAGCTCCTCGTAGCTCTGGCACAGTGTTATGACCTCGGCCACGGTGGAAGGGTTTTTAGCGAGCAACATGGTGAAGGCATCGTCGTCAATGCCCTTCATAATGTTCCGGATCTTGTCAGACTCGGACATGGTGCCGTTGGCTTTCTTACACAAGTCCAGGACGTCTTCGATATAACTGGTGAAAGATTCACCGGCCTGCTGAGATCGCTCACGTAAGCGCTGTTCGGCTTGCAGCTTACGAACTGCTGGGCGGCCAAAAACGCTGATGACGGCGGTCTTGAAATCGGCCCAAGTCGCAAAATCGGACGCGTGGTTGTTGTACCACAAGCTTGCTACGCCCGCGAGGTAGAACACCAAGTTGCTTAACTTGCCTTCTTCGTCCCATTTGTTGGGGATGCTGACGCGCTCGTAAATTGCGAGCCAGTCCTCCACGTCGGTGCTATCGGCGCCAGTGAAGATAGGTGGGTCGCGTATACGGGGGACACCGGGACATGTGCTCGTTGCGAGAGGAGGCGTTTGCTGGGCGGCGTCTTGAGGCATGGTAGATGGCAAGGTACGGGATCGGAGCTCCAGGGGCATTGAATGGGAGCAGAGCACTCTCCACCAAATTGTTAAGGTGTTTAATAGACAGCACTCAACGACAATGAGTGATGGCGACAGTCACGGCAAGGCACGAACTCCCTGCGCGAGCGGCGTTCTTTCTTCAAGCAGCCAAAGAGGATGACCCACTAGAAGGCGCTGGAGAAGGTAACCCATTACCATGTCCCAAGGCTTCTCTACAAACGCAATATTACTGCGATATTACATCTTGTACTTTGACACCCGAATACAGGACGCGTACTTTTGGGAAGCATGAAAGTTACTTTCAGTGCAGCTCCAAGCAGAGGCGTGGCTGTGTGGTAGAACACCTATTGCCACGCAGACGGCCTGGGTTCGATTCTCACTCGGACCCAACATTTTTATTATTTATTTCATTTGCAGCTTTTTCGATTTTTCGATCACGGACAAGATGATGATTTTTCGCTCACAACCAACGGCTCCGACGCCGACGCCGGAATTTCTGCTATACGAGCTCTTTAACGCTGTCGCGTTAAAGCGAGTTATGACCTTCGGCGTCGGTGGCGTCTACAGGAGCGATGCGAATAATCATTTTCGTGATGGTGTCACCATATGGCGTCAATATAACATCACAGATTGTCAAAATTTCTGCCGTCATCATGGCGTCGTGATGACGCCGCGAAGACGTCCGATCACGTGACGCCAAATTATGACGTCATCACATGACATTGTCGCTTGGCCAAAGTTGGGTCGATCACGGAGGCCGTACAAAACTCACGACAAAACTAGGTGAGGTGCAGAAAGCTATAGAAGGGGAGGGGGGGTTGAAGGATGGATCAATGCATCAAATGAGCAAAAAAAAAGAAGATGCCAAAGGGTCTCTGTAAGTGCTTTTTTTGAACAGTTGTCATTTGAAGAGTAACATAGGTGAGGGTCAAATTTGCCGCTGCAGTAACCGAGTATGCGCACTTCGCTGCGTGAGTTCATCTCGAAAACGAAGAAGACGCAAACTCGGTGGCAGAAGACGAAGTGTTAACCCAGGGGCAGTGGAAGTGGGCCAAGCAGGGCAGCTGAAGCCCGGAGACAGGAAAGACAAACTGCCCAATCGGTCACTACATGGGCTGACCGTTTCCGGTTGAGTGGACTTCGGGTGTACGACTGCGTCCGCCCATTTCTCTACAAAGCTGTCTGATGTCGGCTGCACTCCCGATTGCGCCCATAAGTCAAAGCGAGGAACACTGAACCCTTCAGACGTGCAAAGCAACGGAAGGCCATCCGCGGTGGAACTCGGCTTATATGGAACCTGTATATTGCTTTTTAAAGCGAAGCTTAGTCTACCCTGTGCCGTCGTCATCGTCGCCGTTGTCGTACTGCAAGTAGTAGTAGTAGTGGTAGTAGTAGTAGTAGTAGCAGTGGTGGGGGGAGTAGCAGTAGTAGTAGTAGTCGTCACGCCTGTCACGTGGGTTAGTGTCACGTGGGTTAGTGAATGAAGAAATTTAAAAAATAATTAATATAATGATGGCGGCACTGCTTGCGTTCTTGTGCAGCCGTGTTGGTAATAGGCATTTTTGGGTGTGTGGGCGGGTTGAATGGGCCATGGCCGCGCTGGAACGCTACCGCAGCCCTCCAGCGCGGCTGTGAATGAGCATATAGTCGCGCGGGACAGACATGGCTAAACCTGAAGAAAAAAAAACATGGCTGATCCCTCTGTCATAGGAATCGGTATAACACGAAAGTGAAACGTGTCTTCACAGACGTAGTTGAGCGTTTGTTGTGCATTCTTTCGCCCCAAGCGCGAACGAATGAATGCTACAGCATCAAATTGTAATGTTACGCGAAGAACGGCAAGCCGCTCGAAACTTGCAATGCGCTGCTCAAGCAGAAAGGACGCACAGAACGAACATACACAGGATGAGCGCGAACTGTCACAGATGTAACTTATTTCTGTGTGAGCAGCGCGCTCCTTTCGCAAAAACGGCCGCTGCAGTGAGCGAGGTGACCTTCGTGCTCTCAACGGAAACTTGCAGGCAGAGCGCAAGACGTACAAACCACCGAGATCACGAGATAAGCGCCCGCACGAGCGACCACGACCTGTCGAGGCGCGCGCTAATCTGCGTGGGCGACGACTTTTAAAGCGCGCTCTTCGAGCCATTCGCGCGATCTCGCTAGTGATAACGAAAACACGCTTTACAGCCGATCTCTGAGTACCACCACCGGCAAACGGTGTACATAAATAGCTCGCCGTTAGCATAGCAGAGAATATGCCGTCTGTGGCGGAGTCGTTTCGCGCTGCGCGCTGGCGATCGAGAGGTGGTAAGTTCAACTCCCGGTGACGGAACTTTTTCTAATAGTCTTTTTTCTTTGCCATATGTTAGTCTTTATATTTTACAACGTGATATCCGTGACGGAAATGCGTCAGTGGAGCCGTGGTGGACCCCGGCATAAAACACTTTCGTGTTAAAAGAACAACCGAAAAAACCACGCCATATCCACGAAGTGAATGATGACTCAGGAGCTGGCTCGGAGACAATCGGGTAAACTGAGAATGCTCCGCACAATTCCTCTACCGTCAAATGAAGACGTCACACGTTGTTATAGTAGCGATTGTGGTGAGGTTGTTGTGGAACCCCAAGCGGTCGCCGACCTTGCAGGTGTGGCCGAACGTGTGGTCGAGGAAATCGCGCTTGAAGCGCGTATTCGCTATGCTGTATGTGGTTTTGCCTGCGTTGATGTCATCATCAAGGCACTCGAAGAACACGAGGAAGAAGACTTCTCTTTCGTGCGAGCGAGGGCATGCTACAGATGGCTATGCTATATGTTGTTTGTAGCAATCATTGTCCGTTGGCATAGAAAGAAAGAAATAGAGAAAGAAAGAAAGGAAGAAAAAAAGGAAGAGAGACAGAGAAAAGAAAGAAAGAAGGAAAGAAGGAAAGAAAGAGAGAAAGGAAGAGAGAAAGAAAGAAAGGAAACAAGAAAGGAAGAGAGAAGTAAAGAAAGAAAGGAAGGGAAAGAAGGAAAGAAAGAAAGAAAAAAAGAGAGAAAGAAAGAAAGAAAGAAAGAAAGGAAGAAAGAAAGAAAGGAAGAAAGAGAGAAGGAAAGAAGGGAAGAAAGAGTTAAGGCAGCGTCTCATTAGTGATGCCAAGCCTGAAGGAAGTGCGGAGCTGGCGGCCTTCTTTATTTCTCTTTAGTTTTAGTTTCTTTCTCCTTCTCTTCCTTTCTTCATCTCTCTGTTTTTTCTAGGTGCTTTTCGTCTCTCTTTATTTCTATTTCTGTCTCTCTCTATCCATCTATTTCTTTCCCTTTCTCGCCCTCTCTATCTTTCTTTCTCTCTCAATTTCTCGCTTCCACTTTCTTCCTCTTTATTTCACTCTTTCTCTTTCTTTCTTCGCCATGCTTTACACTCTACTCCTTTCCCTCCTCTTCACCCTCGCTTCCATATACCCCTTTATTGCCATACTACGCTAGACAAGGCTATGCTATGCGCTGCTAGCGTGCCTCGATAGCCGAGTGGTTACGACGCCCGCCTTCCCATCATTGGCACGCGGGTTCGAATCCCGCCTCTCCAAGAACTTCTCTTATTCTCCTTCTTTCTCTCTCTGTAGTTGTTCTCTCGCTCATCACAGTTATTGCATCCTACGCCGAACAAATCGGCGCACGCGTTCTGGCATCGAAGGATAAGAGGATGAAGAGAGCGCTTCCGGTACAAATCGTCGCACGCCTTCTGGGAACGAAGAAGATTAAGATAACGAAAGAGCGCGCGCTGGTCACTGTTTCTTGATGGTCGTTTTATCCCTCAGGTACCTCGACTCCGTATTTTAGGCACCCACATTCAGTCTGATGGCAGGGCCTCGCACATTGCAGACCTTCTAACTCAGCGGATTAAAGAACAAGAGGAAGAAGACTTCTCCTTGGCGCGAGCGCGCTCAGATGACTACGCTATATGTGGTTTTGCCTGTTATACGCCAAGCCACGACGACAGCATACGATCACAACCTACGACAGCCAGGCCCCTTAAAGTGCTCCGCACTTTGAAAATAAGCACGCATGCAAGCAAGCAAACATGAAAAGATACTACGAGTCTCTAGTGGGCAGCCCCTCCACCAAAATTCCCGCAAACGTCTGTCAAAGTAATGCAGGTGAAGCGCACCTGCCTGAACTCTGGCAGAGTGAAATTCCAGCGAAGTACCACCATAATGTTAGCCGTAAGTGCTTGGTAAGTAGCCCTTCTAACAAAATTCCAGCAAAGATTTATAAAAGCTCTATTTACCAGTGCGCACCTCTTCTACAAAAATTCTAATGACGTTCTACCAAATCGGGTTAGTCGCCAGTGCCTGGTATGTAGCTATTCTTCCAAAATCCCAGCAATGTGTTACTAAATTGTGTTAGTCGTCAGTGCCTGGTAGGCAGCTCTTCTACCAACATTCCAGCAAAGTTCCATCAAAGTGTTACAGTCGAAACCCGCGATAACGAAATCCCGAGGGAACGAAATTCTCACCGCAACGAAATATTTTCGGAGCACCGGCGAACGCCCATAGGAGTCAATGCATTTCGTAACACGCGACTACGAAAGATATTCATACCGCAGTCCCTCGTTAACGAAATTTTTGAAACACGAGTGCGCAAGTAATCTACTCTCGCAACATTAACCAGATTCGAAAACTGCTGAAATGCATTCATGCTACACTTAAATTGTGCAAAACTACCGCTACAGCGCACTTGAGAAGCAGCCGCCATCATTGTTTACAAAAAAAAAAACATAAAGCTGGCGACGATGATGATGATGATGATAGCTTGCCAAAACACCTGCTCGTTATCGCGGACTACGTGTTGCGATTGCTTCGTCCGATTTCGCCGTCTGCGAAGAAGCCGCCGCCAAGTTCATCACGCCGGAAGATAAGGCTGCAATCATCAGTGAGGTGGAAAAGGGCAGGGAAAAAATGGACGCCGCCGAAGAATTCGGCGTTGCGTGCAGCTCGCTGTCCATGATTATACGCTGACCCAGCGGAGCCGGAAGAAGGTTCGCCTGTAGGCGCACTTGATGACGGTACTGGTGACAGCGCAGTGCCGCCGTCACTAACCAGTGCATGGGGCAAACTTTGTGCCGTGGCAAACGAGATTCCCGATCGATAGGCATGAAATTGCTGCATGGTAAGGCCCGCCAAAGCAAACTTATTGACTTTTCGAAATAAAATGTGTTTTTTGTAAATTCCATCTCTTTTCTGCCGCATTCTCGCGCCAACAAAATTCTCGCAAGAGCGAAATTTTGTGCTTTTCCCGTAGATTTCGTTATTGCGGGTTTCAACTGTAGTTACCAAAGTGCCTGGTAGTGGTTCTTCGAACGTATACGTTAAATACGTCCTCTGGCAGCGCCCGTGTCCTCGTTGTCCTATGAATGCACAAGTTCAGACACTGTTTTGTAACAGGAGTGTGTTTGGGAGAGAGAGGGAATCAAGAGGACAGAGGGGGGGGGGGGGGGAAGAAGCACCAAACCACCGTTTCTTGAGATAACTATGGCGAGTCGCGAAGTACATCGAGAAGGTGCTGGCGGCTGCTGGCATCGCGTGCCGATGAATTAACGCCCCTCCCCTGCATTGACCATTAAAAGTGTCCAGCGTGAAGAGGCCCTTCTAACTCGGTAACGCAGGGGTGTTAGCGCCTCTCATCTATAAAAAAAAACAAGAAGAAACAAAATAAGGTCTACGGAGAGAGCGAGAAAGAGGAAGTAATGAAATGAGAGAGAAGGCTGAGGCTGGCGTTGAAGACGACTGTCACGCGTATGCTGGCGCCTGGTTCGCTCGTCGGGCTGCACGAAATGAACCACAGAAGCCGATGGTTTCAAACGAAAACTCCCACTTCATTCCCGGAAAAATAACAACACAAAACAACAACGAAAACACGTACACTCGAAGAAACAAAGAAAAGGAAATGTCTCAATGTAGCGCATTTCGACGTCCGCTACCGTTTGCGTTTCACTAGTTCTCGCGCTTACGGTTCCGCCGTGACCTCCGGTCCGTTGCGAGTCCCTCTCAAGCTGTATGACGACACGCCGTATTCATGCTCAACGGTGGCGTAAATGTTGAAGAAACCACTGCAGCGGTAGTTCCGCGAGCTGCTCGCCGAGGCAGGTCTTCGGGCGGGAAACTGCAGCCCAGGGTTAGTGATAGTTCCGTGAGCTGCTCGCCGAGGCAGGTGCTCGGGTGGGATACACTGCAGCCCAGGGTCAGTGATAGTTCCGTGAGCTGCTCGCCGAGGCAGGTGTTCGAGCGGGAAACTGCAGCCCAAGGTCAGTGGTAGTTCCGTGAGCTACTCGCCGAGGCAGGTGTTCGGGTGGGAAACTGCAGCTCAGGGTCAGTGGTAGTTCCGCGAGCTGCTCGCCGAGGCAGGTGTTCGGGCGGGAAACTGCAGCCCAGGGTCAGTGGTAGTTCCGCGAGCTGCTCGCCGAGGCAGGTGTTCGGGCGGGAAACTGCAGCCCAGGGTCAGTGGTAGTTCCGTGAGCTGCTCGCCGAGGCAGGTGTTCGGGCGGGAAACTGCAGCCCAGGGTCAGTGGTAGTTCCGTGAGCTGCTCGCCGAGGCAGGTGCTCGGGCGGGAGCCTGGGAGGAGACCCAGCCATACCTTCCGAAGCTGTCGGCCTCTCTAACGCTGTGACCCGGCTCTCACGTTCTTCACTCCGCGCGCCCCCTTGTTCCAATCTGGCGACCCCCGCGCGCTCTTTTTCTCCTCTTGCTTTTTTTTTCTTTTCGCTCCAGCCTTGAATTTATCTGTTCCAAATAACTTCTTCCTCTTCTTCTTTTCTTCACCTTGTCATTCTTGACAATGACGCACTGGGACTGCTAACGTCGAGGTGGGTTTCGTAGTGCAGGATTAAGTAACACTGGACTCAACCGGTGGCGCTTCCTAATGGAGTGATTCGGAAATGTGACATCCCCGTGCGAGCTGAAACAGATGCGTGCACTGAACAGCTCGTGCGTATCTTTGCCTAATGAACGCATTAGGCAGCGTTCAGGACGTTCCTTCTCGAGTTTTCTTCAGTCGCATCCTGCGAGTGCTCTCGCGTTTCTCAAATAACGTTTTGGAGTCTTTCTCTTTTCTCTCTCTCTTTCGATCTATTTATTTGGCCATTATGCGCGAGCGTTTTGCCCATGCTCAAGCACTGTGTTTTTGTGGCGTTTAAGTAATCAGTGTGGCCACCCTTGTCACATGAATAAGCTTTTATAGGCAAGTGAAATGAAGCAGCTCGAAACAAGCTGCCACAAAATTTCCTCGAGTCACACTACAGCCGAAACTTGCTTATCGGGATGGAAAGTTGGGCGAGTCGATAACTTGTTTATACACGGTCTCTTCCGCGGCCACAGTTACCCTCGTGTGGCCACTCCTAAGAGGGCTTTTATCTGCCCACCACCACCGCCGTCTAATAAATCCGGTTTGCATAAACTCAACTCGAGAAAAATCCGTGGGGAAGTTCCGTAAACAAGAAATGCGCCGAACGGAGGAAGAACACCGGAAGCCGCGAGCCAAGGTGCCTTCTCAGTGGCAAGATAAATATGTAACCGAAATGGCAATTTCTTCGGGTTAACTGTTCCGGCAGCACCTAGCTGGGGCTACCGGGCCTTAGCGACGCGATATACTTGGTTCTAAAAACGAATGCTTTGTTTGCAAGAGCGTGTATATTTTGACGTCCCTTATGATGATTGCATGTCATCATTAATTTTAAGCCTGCGAAGCTATGGAAGAGAAACATCTCAGATCAGGTTACACAAGAGGATCAAATATAAACCGAGAAAATTAAACAGTACTTCCACTGATCGGTGCAGCCAAGTGTCATTTCATTATTTTGATTCTAGGAACCAAGTGACATTCGTTTATTTAGATTGCCGCTGTACAAGAAATATTAACTGGAAATTCTAAGTACACTATTTGCGCAAGCCACATAAACAAGGAAACTGAAATGCTTAGAAACAACAAGCACGAAAAATCAGTTTCGCTACAGTCGGAAGCAATGAATGCGATAGACACAAAGTGGAATGTTAATCGAAGTAAGGCTGGCCGCTCACTTTTCTTTTTTTTTCCTCCGATCTGGCGTAACTACTGGATGCTCTTGTGAAGGAATACGGCCGCTCCAGGAAGCGAAAGGTTTTTTTCTGCTGCCTCAACCCGAAGTAAGCGGTGATCGAAAACACAAAATGTCAGTAAGGAAGCCTTTCGACTACTCGTGAGGCTGGACATATCAGCGAATCTGGCTGGCTAATGGAAAAAAAAGGCCACTTACAAAAGGGAAGTTTCCTGAATTCAACACAGAAACCTTTCGGCGCTCGCGTGTGACGCACGATGCAAGGGTGGTGGGGAAGACCTGAACGACTCACTTTGTGCATAAATACAAGGCAGAGCATAATTAGATTAACGTACACGTCACAACAAAAAGCATAGCAGAAAAATTCTTGAACAGGGCGTGCCGTTGCAGCCGACGTTTCGGCAAGCGTTCTTCTCTTCTTCTAGGCAGCCTTGAAGAAGGCAAGACCGCTTGTCGAAACGTCGGCTCAAGCCACAAACCCTGTTCGAATATCTTTCATCTCTTCAAGGTGCCCTTTTCTCCTGAACTTCTGCCGTGAACGAAGTGGATAGAATGGTAGGGACACGGGGGACGTTAGAGATTGGATCGGAGAAACAAAATTGTGGTGAATTTCCGTACAGGGGAACTGTCATGTATGAAAACAGATACTGTCGCGCATGCACCAGCAGCGTTACGCAACATTGGCCAAGAGCACCCGACTGTAGCCGACATTAGCCATTAATGGGGCTATGCCTCCAGTAAGCCCGGACATGACGTCGCGCTGTCGAGTACATGTGCCGTCACACCGTAACGTGTATTACGCGCAAATCCAGATTCCGTTGTGCTAGCCAATGCTATTCGCATTTAAAAAAAAAATCATCAACCATTCCACTCCGTGAAGGTGGATGTCTAGAGAAGACATGTAGTTCGCAGCATATAAGTGACACTGAATTTTCATAAAAGGCACAGAATATTCGCGCATGGTACAGAAAGCTACAGAAAGTCAGCTTTGAATGTAGCTTATGTTCCTTTAAGTTCTCCAGTTGATCACCCTTACAAAATTTTTTAGACAGTTTATAGACTGCATAAAAATGGGTCTATACCGTCTATATACTGTCGAAACCAATTTTTGTAGGGGATCATGGGCCTTTTCTCTTCATTCTCCGTTTCTCGGCACTCTCGTGGACCAGTCGTCAGCAGAGAGATTCACCCGTTTTCTGGGGTACATAAAGTTGTTGCCCGCGAACAATTTTCCCATTTTTAGTGCGCCAGTTGTGGGTAGCGGGGCTCGTCCAATTTCTCTGGCACATACCTGCGCGAGGGATTTCCTGATTGTGGACGGATGTTTACCCTAGGCACATCGAGCTTCGCAGTAAAGAGCTGTCGTACGCGTAATCAATTTTCGGAAACGGTACAGCTTCGGGCGAGGGGGGAGGGGGGGGTCGTTTTGCTCCTGATACAACTACGGCTCCGCTCCTCTATTCAATCGTCGGAAAGTAATTTCCTAGGAGAGCATATAGTGACAACCGGATATAAATTTTATATAACGCATTCGAACAGGTTGCAAGCAACGAAGCTCCGCGTTGAAATTTTCACCCAAACGGCTTATTAGCGTGCCCGCCACCTGGGCTCCAAAAAAATAAAAAAATTCGGCAGATCCCACGCATTGTGGCAATCAGTTTCATGCGACGCAGCCAGCGAGTACTTCTATGCTGTATTTATGGCTTTGCGCCAAGCGTTACGCGGTGGATCGACGTGTATTTGAAAGTGTAGTAGCTGTGTGCACATCGTGGGCTTACCTGGCACGTCCACAACACTGACGTAATGCTAGCCCTCACGTTAGAATACATACGTCAATATTATCGAAACTAAGTGCAATGTATGGTGCAGTCATGTGAATATTACACGTAACTTTGGCTAATGTATTCCTTCGGAGTCGAGCAATGCTTCAATATCGCTTGCTGAATCATAGGAATAAAATGTAATGTTTATTAGACTGCTATAAAAGCGGAACCAACACTAGGAACCACAGACGTTAATCTAATACGACGCCTGTATCATAGGAGTACATAAGTAGTGTTTATTTTTTCTTGTAAAATTAGATAGCTAGCACCACAATCACAATTGATATTGCACCGACGTTACGCCTGCATAGCCTGCTTTTCCAAACCAGTTTATAGACCTGGCGTGGCTCTGTGGTAGAATACCTGATTTCCACGCAGATTGGTTGGGTTCGATTCCTGCTGGGATCCTAATTCTTATTCTTTCCATTCACAGGATCAACGCTGGCGATGTCTGTTTTCTTAACGCTCTCTCATTTAAATGACCAATGTCTGTTCTTGCCGTTCCTGGTAGATATAAACTGTCAGTCAACTGTGGCGCATACCCGTACACCGTGGCCCATGGTAAACGGGTAAGTGCCACACGTGTCTGGAGGAAAGGGTTTGACGATGTACGCGACAGGATTTTCACGTTATTCATGTCATGACCCGGCAGTCATATTCGTCAAATCCTCTTGCCCTCCCATGCCAATTTTGGTCTCCACCCAGACGTAGACGGAGAGATAGATAGATAGATAGATAGATAGATAGATAGATAGATAGATAGATAGATAGATAGATAGATAGATAGATAGATAGAAACGCTCAAAGTGCCAAAGGTTCGCTAAGAAATGCTTCGCATTTAAAAGATAAATGCCTGCTTGGGTCAACGGAGCGCGCTTACGTTGCCTACTAGCTGTCAGGAGATTGCATCGCCACTTCACACACAGGAGTGCACAAACATAGGAGTGTTTGTGCACTCCTGTGTTTGTGTGTGTGCACGCGAACTGTATTCACGTCACCTAAATCCACGTTCCAGCGCCTGCTGATATATTTATAAAAAGGACACGCCACCTGACGTTCCGACAACAACGCGTTCATGTATGATACAAGCTTCCGCCATGTTAGCGCGATTACCTTTCCGTGTCGAGGCATTGCCGCAGATGATTTCGCCCGCAACGAAGAGTAAACAAACAAACAACCAAAGAACACACACAGCGAGACGACCAGGCTGTGCGAATGGATGTTTGTATAGAGGGGATTCAGCTTGAACGCACCCCTTTATCTCGTAGCTTCTTTTAGCCTGCTTGTCTTTGAAGGCATTTCCGCCTCATACGCTTCGGCATCATCCTTGTTTCTTTTCTCCGATTTGTAACATCATCAGTCTTTCCGTTTCTCCCTCTTCTAGGCTACGTCGCTTCTCTGAGCTCTCTTTTTACTTTCAATCTTTCACTTCTATCTTAAGTCTACCTTCGTGTTATTCTTCGAGTCTCGTTCTTTTTTCTATGCTTTCTGGATCTCGAATCTTTCCTCTTGAGTCATTCCTCTGCCTTCCCTACTTTTGGACCTATTTGCTTTCTTTTTTTTTCTTTTTACTTTGCTGTGCGCCTCACCCGTCCCTCTCACCTCCCCCCCCCCCCTTTCCTCCCATCATTGCTCCTTGCTTCTCCTGTTCAGAACAAACACGTATCTGGTAACCTGGCTCACAGATCCTCCGCCAACTCTCCCAATTTCCCCAGGAAGCCTTCTCCCCGTCCCGGCCGCTCCGCATTTCCCGTATATATAGTCGAGGGCTGCGCAAACAAGCTGTACTTTTTTTGCACTTCATCCTTTTCTTTTACCCCTCTACGTCACCTCCACCTTTCCTTCTGCCATCGATTTCCTTTTTTGTTTTCCTACGCCTTTCTGTATTCTTCTTGCGGGTCTGTTGTCCCCGTCCCGCACTGTCGTTGGTGTAGCGCCACACGAGAGGCTTGGCTTGGCTTGTCTTGGTGGCTTCGTACCGCATCACATTTGCGTCTCCCATCCTCCGCTTACCTGCTCATTACGGTTCTCCGAGGAGGGATGGAGAAAACCATTCTTGTTCCCCGAGAGTGCTGCACCGCGACGATTAGGGCGGTCGGTAGTGTGACCCTGTTGTCGTAACTTGTAGACAGACTCTTTACCCTATACCCCCTTTCCCTTCATGCCCTTCCTTCTTGTCCCGTGCACTACGTTTTCGTTCTTTCTGTATGTGGTTGCTTCTTCGGTTCTTCCTCGTGAGGACATCGTGTGGAAAAACTGAGGCGTTTAGTCCATCTATGCAGAAGGGACGTTGTCGAAGTGCGTCGTCTGCTGAGAGAGCCGTCTGTTCGTGTCGTTCTACCCTCCTTTCGTTTGTTTTTCTTTGCAAAGAGGTCAACGTAGAAAAACGAAATAAGATGCTGAGCGTCCGAGGCGCTGTCGTCCTGCGCAGTGTCCGGGTGGCGTAACTGGCTCGGCTGTTTCCTATCCCTCTCGTTTCGTTGCTTAGGTCACGTGCACTTGATTACTAACGAGAAGAGTACGTACACGAAACAACACCTGCAGTGTTTTTTTGTCACGTAACTCATGTTTCAAGAAACTGACTACACCCACTCTTGGTTCTTCTTCCGGCACGTAATGAGAAGACATGTGGCCTCCGAGATTTCTCGCGCACAACGGTTGATTCTCTTGGGGATCCTATAATGCGGCCTCCTTTGTTTATTGGACTTACCTAGCGAAGGCGAAGGGGAGCTTTGTCGTCTCGTTCGGTACTCATAGCAACAGCTTTGATTAAGCACAAAAATTTACTTAGGAATGTGATATTCGTCAGTGACCTTTTCCTGTTTCATTTGTCTTTTATTTCAGTAACGGTGAGAAAAGAAACAACGAAATTAAAGGGGCCGTTAAACGAAAACGAAGGTGCCCGGTTGTAATTTTTGTTGCTTTATAAGTATTAGACTTGCCTATCTCGTGCTCGCAAAGATGCGTCGGTGTACGGCTCAAAGCCCAAGAGCCGACTCCCCTCTAAAAGACGACGCTGCAGCTCGGAATCGTCAGCATTCTGGAATAGCACGGTTTGTGTGCGGGACGTCATTACGGCGTCACTATGGCTCAAGAGGCTACGCTGCGTCGCCATGTTTTCTCGACGACAGAAACTTTTCATTGGCAGCTTAAGATGACGTGAGCTGTAGAGTTGAGGGGAACGCATGCAGTGAAATCGAAATGGTGCTTTTATCGCTAATAAATGAACCCGGGCGATGAAACAAATTAAAGTATATTATTGAATGGAGTGCCAGGATTCCAAATACACACGCCGTTCAAAATTTTCTGAAAGCGTTTCACGACCCGTTTAAGTAGTCCGATGTGTGCATTTGCGAGGTTGCATACCGCGGCGTGATATCAGCTCTGAGCCGGTGATTTGTGCTTTCACATATGAAAGCCTCTATGATAACTGAATAGACAGTGAGTCATTCATTCATATTAAGGAACCTGCAGCTTGGCAATGAATGAAAAGAATAAAACATTTATTGGGGAAATTGTCTCGCCTACTGCATTTTATGCTAGATATAGGAGTGGGCGGGTCCGCATTGCGGGACTCCGTTGGACTGAGTCGCAACCAGTGCCCGCTCCACGAGGCTCCGCTGATACTCGACAGCTGGGCTGGACAATGCCTCCTCCCAACCCTCCCACGTCGGTTGCGTAATATGCGCGATGCTTCTATTAAACTGGTAGGACCAAACCATGCGAAACAGGTCAGCGCGGATGTCGCAGAATTGACATATAGCGCTAGCTTGTTCTGGATCTATTTTGCCCAGCATTGCCGGGCTGCCGTACGACATGGTTTGGAGCCTGCGCGTACGGATATCGGACTGCTTTAGTAAGTCCCTTAGCCGTATAAGGGGGAGCTTAGCATTGCAGGTGATATATACGCAGTATATATCAGCGTATGTTGTAGTCAGTGTTGAATGTCATTGTCTGAGGGATCGGTAGACACAGCCCGCGGAAAGGATGCTTAGTAGAGACATTTAAGTTCACGGCGTTGAAATGCTGTACATGTTCTGCAAAGTGTAGCTTTCAGTTAACTATTATTTACCTTGATGAAAGAAGCGTTGCAAAAAATGCTGAAGTAGCACCTGACAGCTTGTGTTGAAGGCATTGGTACGTCATCAACTAAGCCTAAAAGACGCGAAAAGTCGTCTATAGGTTTAGTTTTATCAACTTAATGTTACGTACTCGTTTAATTTTAATGAGAAAGAGTATTGTAAATATGTTTTAAAGCTCAGTATAGTGCCCCGTCAGTGTTTTCCCATTCGCTTTTTTTTTATCGGTGCCATTTCAGTGGCGCACAGTTACCTATATCGATCGTTTATCTAATTAGCTGAACAATAGGCTTAACGAGTTCAGCCTATTGTCTGGCCTAATATCCGGAGCTGTTGTCACTCGTCGAGCGGACCGGCAAATCCCTACAAAAGCAGCGAAGCAGAAGACAAAGTGTGCTCGGACGTAAAATAAATACCCGCACTTTTTCTGATCGTTCCCAATAGACACCGTACAGGCTGCTGCATAATTGAGTCTAGCGGGACCCCGCCTGCCATGGCCGGCCTTTCTGAATAATTGGCTATTTCGCTGGAATGCAGGGACTCTTTTATAAGCTTCTTATGTGGCCCCCTAAATTGATTACCAATGATGGGCATTCAGACTAGACTGCGGTAGTGCAGTGAGTTTTCGCTTTTGCGTGCGGTGAAAACATTCGGCTCTTGGCTTTGCAAAGGTGACAAATGGTACACCCGTTAAAAAGAAATTGCGCGTGGGAGCGTGAAGATTCGGATAGACTTAATACGAACTAATTTTAGTGTGGGCATTCATTGGACACATCTACCCTCTTCATGCATGTTCATCATCATGGGTGTTCGTCGATCTTCATCGGTGGTGGAAAATCTGCTTGATTGTGAGATCAGTGCCTCGGGTGTGGTCGCCTCTCCGTGTCTTCGAGGCCTAATAAAGGTCGCTTTAACCGTTCCGTCACAGTACGTTGTCAAGAACGCGAGCTTATTGCGAAATAGTCACAGGGTCCCTTATGCATTCAACTAAGATCACTCGAAGGCGAAATTTGCCATCTTTTTACTCTCAGTCGATGCATTGATCCTGCCCTGCCACCCACCGCAGGCTTTCCGCACCTAACACGGCTTTGCACTGCCTCTGTGAGCGGTCCACCTATGACGAAGCGACCATGTCACGTGATGATGTCATCATGTGACGCCACGTGATGTGACGTCTTAGCGATGTCACCATGAAATCAGAATTTCGGTGATCTGTAACGTCATGATGACGGCAGGTGGCGAGGTCATCACGTGATGATGATTTTTTTAAATGCGAAGCATTTCTTAGCGAACTTCTGCGACTTTGAGCGTATCTATCTATCTATCTATCTATCTATCTATCTATCTATCTATCTATCTATCTATCTATCTATCTATCTATCTATCTATCTATCTATCTATCTATCTATCTATCTAGCCGCCTACGACTTCGTGCTCTCCTGGTCACTTGGTTCATCGAGTGTACACCAAAATTGGTATGGCGTAACATGACTGTACGACGAACATAAATGACAAGTCATAACATGAAAATCATGACACGCATGTCATGTACGGCATGATTTACATGCCACGCTCATGGTGCGCTGGCGGCCGTTTCGCTAGATTGATATACACCAAAATTGGTATCTTGCTACGTGACTGTGTGACGAACATAAATAACACGAGTTAAGATGAAAATAATGAAACGCATGTCATGTACTGCATGACTTACGTGCCACGCTCATAGCGCGCTGGCAGCCGTTTCGCTAGCTTTATATACACCAAAATTGGTATCTTGCGACGTGACTGTGTGAAGAACATAAATAACACGAATTAACATGACAATCATGACAAGCATGTCGTGTACTGCATGACTTACGTGCCACGCTCATAGTGCGCTGGCAGCCGTTTCGCTAGCTTGATCTATCCCGGAATTGGGCTTGCGCGACGTGACTGTGTGACGAACATAAAAACACGAGTTAACATGATAATTATGACACGCATGTCATGTACAGCATGACTTACGTGCCACACTCATGGTGCGCTGGCGGCCGTTTCGCTAGCTTGATATACACCAAAATTGGTATCTTCCGACGTGACTGTGTGGCGAATATAAATAACAGGAGTTAACATGAAAATCATGACACGCATGTCATGTACAGCATGACTTACGTGCCACGCTCATGGGGCGCTGGCGGCCGTTTCGCTAGCTTTATATACACCAAAATTGGTATCTTGCGACGTGACTGTGTGACAAACATAAATAACACGAGTTAACACAGAAAATCATGACACGCATGTCATGTACAGCATCATTTATATGCCACGCTCATGGTGCGCTGGCGGCCGTTTCGCTACCTTGATCTATACCGGAATTGGTCTTGCGCGACGTGACTGTGTGACGAACATAAAAACACGAGTTAACATGAAAATCATGACACGCATGTCATGTACAGCATGACTTACGTGCCACGCTCATGGTGCGCTGGCGGCCGTTTCGCTAGCTTGATATACACCAAAATTGGTATCTTCCGACGTGACTGTGTGGCGAATATAAATAACATGAATTAACATGAAAGTCATGACACACATGTCATGTACAGCATGACTTACGTGCCACGCTCATGGTGCGCTGGCGGCCGTTTCGCTAGCTTGATCTACCCCGAAGTTGGTATTGCGCGTCGTGACTGTGTGACGAACATAAATATTAGGAGTTAACATGAAAACCATGACATGCATTTTCCTCAATGACATACAAGACGATGTATGCGACTCTTTGCTGGCTGCTTCGCATTACATCGACTCCCACAATGCGTGGGATCTGCCGGCTTTTTTTCATCCCTCCTTTCGACGACGCCTACGGGAGATGGCGACGCGGGACGCGGGGCTAATTTTAGCGTTTGATGAGGCATCTAAGCCTTAAGCCTTGAAAAGAACAAGGAAGAAATGACCGACACCGAAAAAGAGCAAAGTTTATTGCGAGTGCCATCTCGACTTTATGCTAACGCGAGGAGTGGTGCTTGTGCTGCCTCCTCCCTGAAATAGGGCTAACGACGCCAGCCCGCCGGCTCTAATGGCAAGTCGTGTCAATCGCTCTTGCTTTGACGTCAAAGAAAAGAGAGAGAGAGAGAGGCCAGAGCGCGCCTAAAACGCCGATCCCGGAGATTTCCATCGAAAACTTGCGCCAACGAAGTCAGATTTTTTTCTCCTCCTATAATGTGTCCCATGAGGTAACGAAAACCGATCGCACCGTTTGCTTTGCACTTTTTGATTTCTTTTTATCTCCACCTAAGCTAGAACGGGGCTCCCGAAGGCATTAGACATTTCCAATTCTTTTTATTTACGTTAAATTTTATCTACACCCTCGTAGATGCTGAAGTGCCAGAGTCAGAGTTTCTAAATGACGATCCGTTGGGAGCAGTTATTTATTATAATTAATCGAGGAAAACTCCTTCTAGTGTCGAATGTTGCTGAAGAAAAAAATGTGCGAACCAAGTTTTTTTTGTCCTTTTAACCTAAGTTACTTGACGGACTCGGGATGGCTCAGTTAATCCGAAAAGTTGTAATAAACGTTGCCTCGTTTCAAATGTTAGTGAAAGATTGTTCCGTTTTTTAATTTAAATTTTTTTTAAATAATTGACTTTACATGCGATCGGTACTGTTCAGCTGGTTCGGAAGTGCAAATTATTCTTATCAAGTCCGATAGGAAGAAACGCCGGACGAAGTTTGTGTGACAAAGTTGGACAAAGTTGGTGTGAAGCTCAGAATTGCGTATCGAATTTGAAATAAAAAACATTGATAAAAAATTAAAAAAAATAATGTTGTGTAATAGTGGGGGCTCGGCAAGCATGACGCTCAGCCGCTATTTTCGCGGTGGTCTGTATTTATTCTTGTCTTTTTTCGTTTTTACGTTTAAGTCTTGGCAATCGGTTGGAGTACAGAGAGGGAGCGCGAGACAGATATGCGAGTTGCAATAATTTCCTGGAGCTGTCCCTCTACCCAATCGTCGGTCTTGCCATTCCAGGTTCTGCCTGAGCTCAACACGGCTTGTCTTTTACTGTTTGCAAAATTACTATCTATCTATCTATCTATCTATCTATCTATCTATCTATCTATCTATCTATCTATCTATCTATCTATCTATCTATCTATCTATCTGTCTGTCTGTCTGTCTGTCGTCTGTCTGTCTGTCTGTCTGTCTGTCTATCTATCTATCTATCTATCTATCTATCTATCTATCTATTCTATCTATCTATCTATCTCTATCTATCTATCTATCTATCTATCTATCTATCTATCTATCTAGTCTATCTTCTGTCTGTCTGTCTGTCCTGTCTGTCTGTCTGTCTGTCTGTCTGTCTGTCTGTCTGTCTGTCTGTCTGTCTGTCTATCTATCTATCTATCTATCTATCTATCTATCTATCTATCTATCTATCTATCTATCTATCTATCTATCTATCTATCTATCTATCTGTCTATCTGTCTGTCTGTCTGTCTGTCTGTCTGTCTGTCTGTCTGTCTGTCTGTCTGTCTGTCTGTCTGTCTGTCTGTCTAGCTATCTATCTATCTATCTATCTATCTATCTATCTATCTATCTATCTATCTATCTATCTATCTATCTATCTGTCTGTCTGTCTGTCTGTCTGTCTGTCTGTCTGTCTGTCTGTCTGTCTGTCTGTCTATCTATCTATCTATCTATCTATCTATCTATCTATCTATCTATCTATCTATCTATCTATCTATCTATCTACTATCTACTAGCTACCTGTCTGTCTGTCTGTCTGTCTGTCTGTCTGTCTGTCTGTCTGTCTGTCTGTCTGTCTGTCTGTCTTGTCTATCTATCTATCTATCTATCTATCTATCTATCTATCTATCTATCTATCTATCTGTCTGTTCTGTCCTGTCTGTCTGTCTGTCTGTCTGTCTGTCTGTCTGTCTGTCTGTCTGTCTGTCTGTCTGTCTATCTATCTATCTATCTATCTATCTATCTATCTATCTATCTATCTATCTATCTATCTATCTATCTATCTATCTGTCTGTCTGTCTGTCTGTCTGTCTGTCTGTCTGTCTGTCTGTCTGTCTGTCTGTCTATCTATCTATCTATCTATCTATCTATCTATCTATCTATCTGTCTATCTGTCTGTCTGTCTGTCTGTCTATCTGTCTGTCTATCTATCTATCTATCTATCTATCTATCTATCTATCTATCTATCTATCTATCTGTCTGTCTGTCTGTCTGTCTGTCTGTCTATCTATCTATCTATCTATCTATCTATCTATCTATCTATCTATCTATCTATCTATCTGTCTGTCTGTCTGTCTGTCTGTCTGTCTGTCTGTCTGTCTGTCTGTCTGTCTGTCTGTCTGTCTTGATTTCCTTCGTTCTGTTATATATTCTGTCTACCACACATTCCATGACAAGTAGGGAATCTGGTCTTACGCGGAGATTAAGCCGTCTATCGCACGACAGCCCCTTTACCCTCCCTCCCTCCTCCCTCTCGCCCGTTTCTTTCCAGCGCACCTACGCTCAAACTCTACACACACTCGGTCAAGAGAGCAAGCGAAGGTCAAGACACAAAAGATACGCGTCGAAGAGAACGTCCGGTTCTCCCCATCACCGCTTTCTCAAGCAAGACAAGCTGAAATATAAGAAAAAAGGATAAAAATTAAAGCAAGATGATGGGAGAATATAGAAACCAGGCGCTACAGAAAGCAGCAGCTTTAGAGCAGAGGGGCTCCACTATCGAAACGCCCCCCCTCCCCCTTTCCTTCCTACTTCCTCCTAGGGGTCGCTGTCAACGCGGTATTGATACACGGCACACAAAAGGGATGGGCTTTCTCCGGTGAGACATACTGCCTTCAAGGGTTAAGGCTTTCGGCCACGTCGCTGGAGTTCTACTTTTTGGTCGCTTGTGCTGCACGTTTTGGGCTGCACAACGTCGCCTTTTTTTTCGCAGATTGTCTGCCATGAAATGGCTGCGGAGAATGGTGGAACAGGGCACTCGGGAGTACGTGTTTCAACTCTAAAGACTGATATCTTTTTCTTGAAAGCTCAGTAGCACTGCCACCCTTCCCACCCCCCCTCATTTCCCACGAAGAAAGGAATAGGGAAAGATGTGCGAAGATTCGGGTGTCGGCACCAATAATACCAACAGCGTCGTTTCAAAGGCTATTGCATTTTACTTCTTTGTCGGCAGCTTTACACGGCTGTTACTTTTTGTTAATGGAAACCGATTCAGCCAAGCAGTGCTGTATATGTGTGAACCGCGCACACTTCCGGGCAGCTACTACGTAGAGCCATTAGAGTGGTTTCGCAGAAGCCGCTCACGCACTGCTACAGGTCGTTAGAGTTTGCGGGCGTTAGAGAGAAACCGCTTGGAAATAACGGCCCCTTAATGCTTGCTTGTTTTTGTTTTAATTTAGCGACAATATAATCTCGGTGCTCTCCAGAAATGCGCAGTCTTTGTAGTTTTCGCGATAGCTGTAACGAGTGAACCAAGATGGACACAAGAAAAGGCAGGCAGACAGAATATCGTTGAACACATTACCTGTGTGTTGAATATTTCCTTTAATATTCTGAACGTTGACCCCTGTTATTAGATGCGAGGTATCTTAAGGCGGAGCTCAATCCGGTGGTGGTGGTGTGCGGCGTTACCGCCCTTACTGCGCATGCGCATACCCTCTCCACACACCTCTCCACTCACCCTCTCTTATTCCCCTCCACATACCCTCTCCCCTACCCTCTCCACTTCCCCTCTCCACTCCCCCTTTCCACTCTTCCTCTGAAGCGCGGGCTAGACATGCCGAAATTCTCTCCTGCGCAACGCCGCGATGAGCTCGAGCGCATGCGCGTCCCCTCCCCTTCTCTCTCCTCTCCTACGCTGCCCCCCTCTGGCCCGCTTGTCGACCGCATTCCCCGCTCGCCCTATGAGAATTAACGGCCAGGCTAGATGGAAGATACGACGCGCGTAGCGTCCCTCTTCGCGTTCCACGACGTGAGGTCGGTAGCATGCCCAATGAACGCCAACGGAACGCGATCGTGCAAGTGCTCCGGCTTCGCATCGCCTCATGGTCCCCTTTAGCGGGAGATGGTGTAATTTTTTCCTCTTGCGGCTGTGGCCACAGAAAAACCGAAACTGTAGTCATTTTTTTTCATTCAGCAGAGAAATCTGAAGCCAACTTTTCTTCTTTCACCCTGACGTCAGCATTTGCAGTTTTCTATCCACCGTTTTTTAAGGAAATTACCACTACGGGTGCAAAGGACACGGCTGATTCATTCCAAAATTTTCTTGCATGCTTTACGAGTATGGCACCTGCCACCAGAAAACTGAGATCCGTGACGGCAGCAATAAGAAGCGAAAGGAAGCTAAACAGTTCAAGCAAAGAAGCAAAGAAGAAACACAGCAAAAGCTAAAAGAACTGAAATAAATCTAGGAAGACATCAAGGCACTAACGCAGTCCTGTACAGCCCATATTCCATGAAGCTTCAGAAAGCTTCCCCTGCTCGTTTCTTTTCTTCTCTTGTTATTTTTTTTTTTTTGCCTCCAGAAAGAAAAGAGTTGCATGCGGCAGGAGCTATGCGGCCTTCGGAGTGATAGATATAAATCCTTCCCTGCCTGCAGATTCGAGACTTAAAGGATTCTGTTGTTCTCGGTTTCTAGAGCCGTTTATAAACTCTGTCTCGCTGTCGTTTATATTTTTATCCGGGAAGACGACAAAATAATGGCGGCCACCGCGGAAAACCATGCGAGACTCTAGGCCAAAGGCTTTGCTCTACAAGATGGATGGTACGACATTCGCACGTTGAAGGTTTCCTGGAAAGTTCTGGTTGTGGAAACGACCGCCATATATTTGCTGGCAGCTCATCCTCCTTCTTTTCTTTCTGTTCGCAGGTACTTACTAGTTCGACGGAACTGCGCCATCTTTATCTTTTCACCTTTGTTGTCGCTATTCTTGTCGTAAAAGATGCGGGTCCTACTGTGGTTCCTTGCTGGTGCAAAGGCCCGTTTGCCCCAAAGCTCGTAATTTAGAAAACCGGTATGAACCAGTTTGTCTTTCCTGTCCGCCTTCGATGGGCGTTTAGCGGAAGGGCCCATGCTAGAGATTCTCTTGTAAGGCGGAAGCCTCAGACGCCTCGTCAAACGCGAATAGTGACCGTCGGCGTCGGCGTGAACACGAGTGAAACAAAAAACGCCAGGCCTGCGCTGAAATCGCAGCGCAGTCACAGCGAAAGCTCGAAGAGCGGCGTTTCTAGAGCCCGTTGTAAGCTCTCTTGGCGCTACAATAGAAGTACACTAGAATGGTACCCACTACGCCAAAAATCACAATTTTTGTGAAGTTAGGAAGCACCTACTGAGACATTATTCGTCATTCTGCGGAGAAGCGAGGCACCAGCTACACGTCTGTAAGGCATTATGTGCGCTTTGTTGACGCGACGACTGATGACGATGAAGAATTATGGCTCATGCGCTTATGGGCTTCCTTGGCAACCAATACGAGTGCACTTGCGAGGAACCCACTACGCTATAAATCAATGTAATTTTACGGAGACCCCGAGGAAATGGATCATGCGCTTATGGGCTTCCTTGGCAACCAATACAAGTGCACTTGCGAGGAACCCACTACGCTATAAATCATTGCAATTTTACTGAGACCCCGAGGAAATGGATCATGCGCATGGGCTTCCTTGGCAACCAATACAAGTGCACTTGCGAGGAACCCATTACGCTATAAATCATTGTAGTTTTTGAGAAGTAGGGCAGCAGGCACTGTGCCATGTTTCGTCATTCTAGGGAGAGCCATGGTACCTGCTAAACATATGTAAGGCATTATGCGCACTTTGTTGATGCTGTGCCTGATGACGACGAAGAATTATGGCAGAGCCCCTTGTAATGGGTTGGAAGCATTCAACAACCTACTCGTTGCGCAATTCGCATTGTGTGACGCCTGGTTACAGAATTCGCGCTGTGCGACGCTTGGTGCTTATTTTACTCTTCTACCACACTATATTGCATATGCTAATGTGGTTCCTTCCCGACATGAAGCCTGTATAGGACCTTTTTGCAAAGCAGTTTCAAGCACCGGCATGGCTCAGAGGTTGAATACTGGGCTCCCACGTAGAGGACCCAGGTTCGAACCTCGTTCCATCGAAGCATTTCTTAGCGAACCCAATGCACTTTGAACATTTCTATCTATCTATCTATCTATCTATCTATCTATCTATCTATCTATCTATCTATCTATCTATCTATCTATCTATCTATCTATCTATCTATCTGTCTGTCTGTCTATCTGTCTATCTATCTGTCTGTCTGTCTATCTATCTATCTATATAGCCGCCTACGTCTGGGTGCTCTCGTGATCGGCTCCTTAATTTGGTGTAGACCAAAATGGGAAGGTAAGGGGGTAAGGGGGTTTGGCGAATATGACGATCTTGTCATGACGTAATTAACATAAAAATCCTCTCGCGTACGTCGTCAAAACCTTTCCTCCAGGCACATGTGGCGCATACCCGTATACCACCGGCCGCGGTACACGGGTTTGCGCCGCATGTGTTTGACTGTGTATATTACCCAGGAACGGCGAGAACACACAGTGGCATTGTAGAAAGAAAGAGACAGGACGCCGACCAAGGAGGTGTCAAAAATATAATAAAATAACGTTAACGTTATTTTATTAAAATATAATAAAATGTAATAAAATAATAATATAAATATATAATATATAAATAATAATATAAATAAAAATATAATAAAATAACGTTAACGTTCTTTTATTATATTTTTGACACCTCCTTGGTCGGCGTCCTGTCTCTTTCTTTCTACAATGCCATTACATCCCGACCAGACGAGATTTCGTCAGGTTCTCGATTTCACACAGTGGCAATTTAAACGCGAGAGTGTTAAAAAAAACCGGCATCGGCAGCGCTGACCCGACGAATGCAAACGCTACGTATATCCTGGCTGCGCCACGATATATGTAGCGTTTAGCAAAGGTTCAGCTGATTTTCCTTAGCTTTCCAGATTGTCTAGGATTATCAGCCTTCTTCTGTTCATTCTTCGTACGCTGAACCGCTAATTGCCAGGTAACTACTTCGGGATCCGTTGAGATAAGCTTCTCGGCTCTTCTGCGCCGTTGAGCAGCATTTGCGCTCTCCTTCTCCATGGCGTTACCCACCTGGAAACGCCAGTCAGAGGCGCTATCAAGCGGCTCCAGCGCAGTGTCAGACGGCGACTGTAGAGCGAAGGCGAATAGCTGCGCGCTCGCCGGCGCCAGTGTGTCTGCCATGGCTACGACGTCACTCCTCTCGAATGCGCCGACCAGGGTGCTATGCAGGATGGCCCGAGTTTGGCGAAACTCGGTATCTTTCCGAGCTCTGGCGACACCCCCTTTTGAACGAGCTAACAGTATGCGAAGGTGAAATCCATCCCTCAGCGCGCGCTCCGTTTTATTGGTTACGATGGAACGCGGCGTCGCGTCAGGGGCGGTCGAGAAGGTTGGGCGGTGTCTTCAAACTAGAGGCCCCTTCTTTCATTTGTTTGTCGTTCCACTGAGTGCAGAAGTGCATCCATGCTAGAAAAGTGACAGAAAATTCTACTGCGTGACATATATCGCGACATTTTGCCAAAGCTTCAACTTGGGCTATTCGGTACGACATTCTAATGTAGTTACGCTGAGCGAAAGGTACGAAGGGCTATGAGCAGAGAGCATAGCAAAAGTAAAGCACTACACATGTAGAAACCAAGGGCTTGGAATGACGTACTTTCATGTGTATCCAGTTGTGACGTATAGTTCATCGCTCTAATTGCTCTTTTCTGTATATCTTGGGCGTGCTTTCGCGAAAATAAACAATCGAAAGTTTGCGCACGTACTCGTCCTGCCCTCTTTGTCCTTATCCAAAAAACAGCAGCAATGGGAAGATGTAAACTTGCGATTAAAACATTTGTAAACAGCGGGTGGGTGCTCGAGCCGACGTTTCGACGTGGACTTGTCTTCTTCAAGGCTGGAACTCAAGCATTGAAGAAGACAAGTCCACTTGTCGAAACGTCGGCTCGGGCACCCACCCACTGTTTACGGACTTTTTCATCTCTTTGTCCTTAGTCATTCCTGCCATTAGCTCTGCGCAAAATGCTTCATTTTCCTTTTTTGTTCTCTGTGCTAAGCGACGAGGAGTAGCCGGTGCTATGTAAAGATGCTAACCTCTCCCATTCAAATTTGTTTCAAAAAAGGGAAACCTGCTGCCATTCTGTTGGTTGATTTGTTCACTTAATTCGCATCACTTAGATTTCACTTTCAGTTACCGTTTATCCAGCTGCCTTTCGAGCCTGCGCTGCGGAGAACACGAAATACGCTTACAAACCAGGAGTTGCTCAGCACTCGCTAAATCAGCGACCACAGTCCCAAGCCACGTGCGCCAAAAAAGAGAGCGCTCCCCCTTATTTGCTCGTGCGCGTTACCGAAAGATAATTTGCATGTAAACCTCATTAAGCATACGCTTAACTCAAGCGGTCTTAAAGAAAATTCAGGACTTTTGCTCATCCAATTCTGCACTACGGTTGTCGCTTGCAACAGGCGTTTGTTTTGCAAGCATAAACACTACCGCGCAATTAAGGAAGGCGTGATGAATTTTTGCACGCGGGGGGGGGGGGGGGGAGGCAGTGGGACGGCGATGACAGATTGAGCTATACGAAGCTTCAGTTTGAACAGCGTCCTTGCTACCTTGTGGTTCTTTGAAGCCTGACCACCACCGCTTACTTCGTGAAGGTGATTTAGGAGGCAGAAAGAAAAACCTCATTTGTAATTCGGCTGGCGTGACTACTTAAGTTCTTGCGAGTCTTCAGGGAGCATAGCACTTACACAGACTGCGCTAAGGAGTCCGCGCACGGAAACTAGTTTACCATAGCAAAAAGCGCTTGTCAGTTTTTTTCCGACATTAATAGAATGCGTCTTAGGTTTTTTGTGTTTAATGTTTTGTTTATGTCGGGAATTGGTGAGCCTTAATTTAGATCTTGATGAAAAGCGTTGCTTGAGGAAAAGCGTTGCCACTCACTATAATGGTGTAAACTTATATTAAGCGTTTCTTGAAATTACGTGTAGCATACCGATGGAGCAAAATTGTAGACGTCTTGTACCGCGCAATTTGTGTGCACGCCAGTGCACTCCAAGTGGTACGAATTACCCGGAGCCCTCAACGACGGCGTCTCACATAGCCTGGGTCGCTTAGGGAAGTTAAACCCAACGAAACAACAAAAACAAAGCCAAGCAACGTACACACGCAATTATACAGATACGTATGAGACCCGGTCCTAATA
>NC_051182.1:121799465-121846965 GCF_013339695.2 Rhipicephalus sanguineus | reverse complement strand
ATACCTTCTACAGAAAACGGACTAGTCGTAAGTGGACGTGGAGGAGCCCTAATGGCGAAACTAAAAATGAAGTAGACTTCATAATGTGTGACCACCCGGGCATTATACAGGATGTGGAAGTAGTTAACAAGATCCGATGCAGTGACCATAGAATGGTAAGATCTAGAATTCAACTAGACGTGAGGAAGGAACGGCAGAAACTGATACGCAAGAAGCCGATTAATGAACTAGCTCTGCGAGGGAAAGTACAGAATTCAGAGTTTCACTTCAGAATAGGTACGCGGCTTTAACCGAGGAAACCGACCTTAGTGTTGACGCAATAAATGATAATCTGACTAGTATCATTACGGAGTGTGCAGTGGAAGTCGGGGGTACAGTCGTTAGACAGGACACTGGTAAGCTATCCCAAGAGACGAAAAACCTCATTAAGAAACGTCAAGCTATGAAAGCCTCAAATGCAACAGACAAAATAGAGCTGGCGGAGCTTTCGAAGTTGATCAGTAGGCGTAAAGTAGCCGACATAAGAAAGTATAATATGGAGAGAATTGAGCATGCTCTAAAGAACGGAAGAAGCCTCAAAGCTACGAAGACAAAACTGTGCATAGGCAAAAATCAGATGTATGCATTAAGGGACAAAGATGGCAAGGTTACAACCAATATGGATAGAATAGTTGACGTAGCGGAAGAGTTCTACAGAGATCTGTACAGCAGCCGAGACAGTCAGGATGATAACGTAAGAAGCAGTATTATCCCAGAGGAATCTGACATCCCACCAGTATTAACAGGAGAAGTAAAGAAAGCCCTAAAGGGAATGCAAAGAGGCAAAGCCGCTGGTGAGGATCAGGTAACATCAGACCTGTTGAAAGACGGTGGAGAGATTATGTTAGAGAAACTGGCCACCCTGTATACGAAGTGTCTCTCGACAGGGAGGATACCAGAATCTTGGAAGAATGCCAACATCATCTTGATCCATAAGAAAGGGGACGTCAAGGACCTGAAAAATTACAGGCCCATCAGCTTACTGTCCGTTGTCTACAAGCTATTCACAAAGTAATTGCTAACAGAATTAATACGACATTAGAGTTTAATCAACCAAGGGACCAGGCAGGATTTCGTACAGGCTTCTCAACAATAGACCATATTCATACCATCAATCAGGTGATAGAGAAATGCGCGGAATACAACCAACCCCTATACATAGCCTTCATAGATTACGAGAAGGCATTTGATTCGGTGGAGACATCAGCAGTCATGCAAGCACTGCGGAATCGGGGCATCGACGAAGCCTATATAAACATAATGGAAGAAATCTACAGCGCATCCACAGCCACTATAGTCCTTCATAAAGAAAGCGGCAGAATCCCAATAAAGAAGGGCGTACGACAGGGAGACACGATCTCTCCAATGCTATTCACCGCGTGTTTACAGGAGGTTTTCAGGGCCCTAGATTGGGAAGAATTAGGGATAAGAGTTAATGGAGAGTATCTCAGTAACCTGCGATTCGCTGATGACATTGCATTGATGAGTAACGCGGGAGACGAATTACAGCTCATGATTACTGAACTGGATACGGAAATTAGAAGAGTAGGTCTGAAAATTAATATGCATAAAACTAAAGTAATGTGGAACAATCTTGGTAGAGAACAGCGCTTTGCGATAGGTGGCGAGACGCTGGAAGTTGTAAAGGAGTACGTCTACTTAGGACAGGTAGTAACCGCGCAGCCGAACCATGAGAGTGAAATAACTAGAAGAATAAGGATGGGATGGGGCTCATTCGGCAAGCATTCTCAAATCATGAATGGTAGTCTACCACTATCTCTCAAGAGGAAGGTATATAACAGCTGCATCTTACCGGTACTTACCTACGGAGCAGAAACCTGGAGACTTACAAAGAGGGTTCAACTTAAATTGAGGACGAGGCAGCGAGCGATGGAAAGGAAAATGATAGGTGTAACCTTAAGAGACAGGAAGAGAGCAGAGTGGGTCAGGGAACAAACGGGGGTTAAGGATATCATAGTTGAAATTAAGAAGAAGAAATGGATATGGGCCGGGCACGTAGCACGTCGGCAGGATAACCGGTAGTCATTAAGAGTAACTGACTGGATTCCAAGAGAAGGCAAACGCGTGAGGGGAAGACAGAAAATTAGGTGGGTAGATGAGATTAAGAAGTTTGTAGGTATAACGTGGCAGCAGAAAGCACAGGACCGGGTTGATTGGCGGAACATGGGAGAGGCCTTTGCCCTGCAGTGGGCGTAGACAGGCTGATGATGATGATGATGATGATGATATCAATCAATATTGATAATTAGGCGAAGCTTCCATGGCTTGCAGATTTCGATGGCGGCGGCAGCTTGATTGGCGCACTATGGCGCCACTACCACATGGTTCGCGGGCGGACACAAGTAGGCCCTCGAAGGTTATTATTATTATTATTATTATTATTATTATTATTATTATTATTATTATTATTATTATTATTATTATTATTATTATTATTCACGTGGGTGCGCTGTTTTCCACTAAATGATGCTCTCTTAATGGGAGGCGTATCCGTGATCACCCGTTTCTGATATGGAAATATGATCTTTCATCAAGGCCGCTTGTCTTTTTACGTTTCCATATTTGATCGCTGTGTGGATATGAAAGCATGACCGTCGTTGTTGCATGCGGAAACTAAAGTATTGCGCTGCTAACCGTGTGTATGAATTCCCGACATGGGGCAAGGGAAAAGTTAGGAGGGAGCATTGTGCAATGCCATAAAAAAGAAAGAAAGAAAGAAAGAAAGAAAAGAAAGAAAGAAAGAAAGAAAGAAAGAAAGAAAGAAAGAAAGAAAGAAAGAAAGAAAGAAAGAAAGAAAGAAAGAAAGAAAGAAAGAAAGAAAGAAAGAAAGAAAGAAAGAAAGAAAGAAAGAAAGAAAGAAAGAAAGAAAGATAAATGAGTAGGTAAGGCACGCCCACAACACGCTTCGCTTGCCCCTGTTTACCCGATAGACGAAGGCCTCCTAGTTTTTTCTAGCTGCGTTAATTTTACTCCTTTTTACGCCGGTACAGAATAACAGTCCGCGCCCCAGAGACGTGCCCCTGTACAAAAGCGCAACCAATACTGACATCCCACACAACACACGAAAGAGTCTCGTAGCTCGGATCATGCATCATGTCCCATTTTGTCGGATTTGCTGACGCTTGACCGAGCGACTTTCTTGTTTTCATTTCAGCGACGAGCATTCAGTGACCGAGATGTTCAGTTCCTTTTCTTTTATTCTTTTTTTATTTTATTTTCGCGTCGCACGCGTCTGACCTGTCGGTTGAAAAATGGCCAGCGTGGATCGATATTCGTTTTATTCGCGTCGCCTCTCCGTTCTTTTGGAATATCTCCGCGAAACAATCATGGTCGGTGATTGTTACGCACTCGTGTTTTTTCCTGGCCGGCGGCTCGTTGCCGTCTTGCCCTTTGTCGCAGAATTCAACAAGCTCTTTTCAGTTCAGGTCACCACTCCAAATACTTTTTTGTACCTTTTTTTTTCACTGTAATAAAGGAATGAGTATTCCGGCGATGAACGAGGGAAACAGTTTTTATTATTATTATTATTACTGACATGATGAAACTAGAGATGATGGCGTTTATAATTCGCATCGGACGCTGCTCGCTGCTGAGCGTACAAAAGGAAAAAAAAAAAACGAAAACTCACAGGGTCTCCTATGCAGTCGCCTAAGACGACTCGAAGTGGAAAGCCGTGTTGTTCTTTTTCTTAGTTTATGTACTGATCGCCCTCCCCCTCCGAGAGCTTTCTTCGTCTGAAGTGGTCTTTCACTGCCTCCGGGATCGGATGCATTGCAATCGTTCTGCGCCTCCCCTGCTTTTGCACTGCCTCCGTGATCCGGCCACCTTCGACCAAGCGACCATGTCATGAGATGACGCCATGATGAGGCGTCACACATTTTGGCTATCTGTTATTTATTTATGACGCCATAGCGTGGCGTCGTCACGTGATTATCTTTTTTGCATCATTCGTGTTGATTCCGACGGTCAGTTTTCGCGTTTTATGAGGCATCTGAGGCCTTCGGCTTAAAAGTTAAACAAAAACATTTGGGAGACATTGCACGGTGTTAAGGTGGATGACCTGTGAAGCTTCAGCACATCACACAGGTCCAGACATATAGGTACACAGCGGTCCACTGCTAAAAGGAACACCGGAGCTCTTGACGGGCGCTCGGCGCCGCCGCCAGCTGGCGGCTGCAGCGAGTGTAACGCCGGCGCAGTGCGCTCTGTGAGTTGTGCTCTGTCTTCGTCTGCTGCCGGCAGTAGAATCGTCGCGAAGCGAACCGCTCACGCGACGAAGGAGCCCCGCTCACGGTTCTCACTGCGCCTGCGCGAAACCCATTGCACTCGCGCTGCGGTGTTCCCTTCAACAGTGGACCGTTCTGCATATGTATTCACTTTCATCATCTGGTAATGGCAGAGACGACAGCTATGCGACAACTGCCACATGCACCGAATGGTTCGGATACAGCATTACTGAGATCCATGGCGCGAAGTTACTTCTATAAACGACCGTTGCTTAGTCGCTGAGTGGACCGAATTGGTGTGGCCCTTCAATACAAACTGAGTGAGCCGTCACCTTGTCTGAATTTGAAATGTCCACATCGAATAGAGAGAGAGAGAGATAGAAAGAGAGAAAGGAGAGAGGTCGTCACCAACGATGATCACTTGGGTAGTGTCACACAAAGTTCCTGGTCATGAACTTTTCAATATATCATCTGAGTGTGCCTCAATATATATGCGCAATATATTGTGCTGTCTCCGGATTCAGACGACGGCCACTTTTTTTATTTTATTGTTTACGCACAAACACGAAAAATACGTGCAAAGCTAGCCAAAACAGCTTCGATGGAAGAAAATGAAAGACGGCGCACAAAGTATGACACCTGATGTATAAACTTTATGCAAACCGTCATCAGATCATCACAGATGTACTGTTATACATCAGCCTAAGATGAGCAAGGACACAGTTGTTTATGTACGTACACCTGTGGTTTTGCTTGTTTTTTTTTTCTGCATCTATAGGCGATGGAGTGCACGGTGTGAAACAGTAGACAAGGGTAAAATGAAAAACGGAACGCAACGGAAGGTTTCCGCTCCCGTTTCTTGTATCATGTGTCCGAGGAAGATGACCCGAAACTTAGAAATGCGCTGGCTATCTAAACATAAGGCACTATGTCAACCTATTTTATCGTATATGTATCTACAAAAGGCGCGGATGTACATTGAAAATATTTGTGAGGAAAAAACAAAGATAAGAAAGGGGGAGAAGTGCAAAAAAAGAAGAAAACAGAAAGAAAACAAGCCTGAAGATGAATGGAAATACAAGCGAGCTAACAAAAAAAAAAGGAACATGCCGCGAAGGACGTGATCAGAACAGGGAGGGCTCTTAACGCATTTCGTCGGCCTCCTTTGATGCGGCGCGAACCGGAAGAGGAGCTTCGCAAAACCTCTCAGCGTCGTCTCCGTTCAATTTTCTTTTATTTCCGTCCAAGGAGAACGCGCATCCAAACTAAAGCCGTCTTACTTCTATTAAGCTTTCCTTTTTTTTTCTCGGGTTCCCGACGGCCTCTCTTCGGCTTAAGAAGGGCACCGATGGAAGCAGGCCACCGAAGTCGTGACGACGATAGGGCGACGCAAACCAATTGTCCGTCTATGTTGCCCCAGGAGATTTTCGCCACCTCTGGGTCCTCAAAACTGTCTCTTGTTTGTTGTATGTCACGTTTGCTTCAGTTTCGTATTTTTGTCGCTGTCACGTTTTTTTCGTCATCAGCTCTTATCGGGGTGTGCTTTCAATATCCTCTCACGAAAGAAAGGATAGAATTGGTGAAAGTTTCTGACCGAGGGCTTTACACCTTGGAAGATGTATTAGCCCGGGAGCTGGCAACAGTCGAGTGAACTTTACGTCGATGGCTACTTTTTCGTCCCGAAGTCATTTTCATCACCCTGTTCCAACTGAAGCGAAAAAAAATAGTCATTCACTGTATTTTTTTTTTTCAGATATTCGGCGTAAAACGCGTTTTATAATCGTGATAATAATACAGTGATACACGTCGCTTCGCAGAGCACACAGAACAACAAATAGACAGCATTTTGAATTACGTTTCACTCTAAAGAGTGTCATAGAGTTAGTGAGACCCTCCGGGATGGTCTATGGTTATGGTGCTTCACTAGTGACCCGAAGGTCGCAAGATTGAATCCCGGCCCCGCCATGCCCCATTTCGATGGAGGCGCAGTGCTTGAGGCCCGTGTGCTTATACTTAGGTGCACGTTAAAGAACCCTCTGTGAGTCGAAATTTCCGGAGCCCGCCACTACGGCGTCCGTCATAATCACATTGCAAAGCGTGTTTTATTTTGATGTATTCGGATTTCACATGCAAAGACTGTTAGCAACACTCGGTGCAGACCACGACGCAATGTTTGAGAAGCTTTGCAAACGTTAGAGATCGTTCTGTTAAGATTGCGTGCAGGACGCGAATAGTCTAGTTCGTTCGAGAGCTTACGCGGCCACCAGCGTTAACGCTTGAATCTTGGTGGAATCGTGGTTTTGGAACTCCAGAGATTGTAGTTAGAGTTAGTGAGAGATAGTCAAGGAAAGAGGCACAGGTCGCAGAGGAGCTCATTTGGGGTCTCATCACATCTGCACTGAAAAAAGCGTCGTCCAGTGTGCCGTTCCACACCGAAAGCTTTATAAATCAGTCGAAGGTATAATACTTACGAAGTACCGTCGATGCCGTAGCATAGCGACATGTCGGGAAAAACAATGTGGTAAGCGAAACTGTAATGACGGATAGAGGCTGCGTACGGTTGTCTCTATCAGGCTGGAGATAATAGGTGCGCAGTCCGGCCAGATATTTGCCTTTGAAGTCGAGCAATCAATCAATAGTTCAAACGCTCAACTGATTGGTTGGTTGATCAATCAATCAATCAATCAATCAATCAATCAATCAATCAATCAATCAATCAATCAATCAATCAATCAACCAATCAGTCAGTCAGTCAGTCAGTCAGTCAGTCAGACAGTCAATCGATCGATCATTTAATCAACAGCGTAATTCAATGAATGCATTTGAATACACCTTATATTTTCGTTTGGCCACTATTGTGGCCTTTGAATAAGATTGCAAGTAAATAACACCTGACAATTTTCGTCTATGCAGGTACACATTGAAAGATATGTTTTTTAATTCTAACCCGCAGTATAAACTAGTAGCGGAGAAATTGCGCGAGGTGTATTCACTCTGTCGACCAGTATTATAGATAAATATGAAATCAGCAGCGTTGCCACTGTAAAGAATCCCAAAATTTAGCTTGCGTTCCCTTTACAATATTTGTCAATAGAGAACTCGCACTGAAGGCTTGGGTCAATGTTGATGCAAAGGCGGAAAGCTGAAGGTTGAGCGAAAAAAATTGCACGTTATATAAAAAAAACGCAAGTGCTGTGTGTGAAAAAACTTTTATTCAATAAAATGAGAGTTTGCAGGCCCAAAAGGACCCTTTACATAGGGGGAGTCCTTATTCCGGGACTCCGCTGGACAACGCCGCTACCCGTGCCCGTTGGACTAGAGCCCGTTGAGACTCCAGGCCTGAGCAATTGAGTAGGGCTGCCTCCCATGCTTCTCTAGTAGGGGAATGGTTAGGGGGAATGGAAGGATTCAACTGACATGCCCAAAGCATGTGAAAGTTATCGGAGACTTCCCCACAGTGAGGGCACCGCCCATCAACTTTCGAGTCAAAATGTTTCACTATTGCAGGACACAACAAGGTGTTGGTCTGCAGGCGCCTTAAGGTTCGTTCATCGGCTTTACTCAGGCCCTTAGCAGGGACCGGGAAAAGCCGATGGCGTTCGCAATAGTGAGCCAGAATTTCTTTGAATCGCAGAAGCGGTTGCATCTCTGAGCCGGAAAAGCCTGGGTGAGGTGCCCGGGGGATAAGCGCGCGGGTGGCCGCGTCCGCAGCCTCGTTACCTCGAAGGCCCTGGTGGCCCGGAGTCCAAATGATGCGTTTAGGTGAGGGGTCCGAATCCCTCGCGGCTCGTTTTAGAATTTCGTAGGCTAAAGGTGAGACCTCGCCCGCCAGGTAGTTTTCACAGGCTCTGCGCGAATCTGTGATGATCACCCTCGAGTTCGTGTCCGAGGCGGCAAGCGCTATTGCTACCTCCTCTGCCCGCGCGGAGTTGATAGCCCGATAGGAGAGTCCATTAACGCTTTGGTCCCGGTGAACTACGGCGGCCGTGTAGAATCCGGTGGGCGACGACCCTGCCACATCAACGTAGTATACACCCTGCTTGGATCCATATTGGTGTTTGAGGGCCCGAGAGCGCGCTCCTCGTCTGCCTTCGTGTGTCTGCGAGTGCATGTTGCGAGGTAGTGGAGAAACCCAGAGCTTGTGGCGCCACAGCTCTGGAAGTCGGCATGCCTCCTCTGGAATGCAGTCATGTTTTATGTGCAAGCGGTCTAACAGGCGGCGCCCAGATACAGTCTGCGAAAGTCGCGTATATTGGTTTACGAGGTGGGCCTCCTTCAACTCCTGGTAGGAGTTGAGCACCCCCAGTGCCGACAACTTGGCATTGGAGGTAGTTACCGGGAGGTCCAAAGCTCGCTTTGTAGCCTTCCTAACGATGGCGTCAATGCGTTGGTCGTGTTGCTTCGTAGTGCGAAGGTAGGGTACGGAGTAGAGGATCCGACTGATTACAAAGGCATGGACAAGCCGAAGCGCATCCCTGCCCCGCAACCCGCCGCGTTTGTTGGAAACGCGGTGGATCATACGTCCGACCTGTTCGCCTATGCGTTTGAGTTTGGTGATGGTGGATTCCGGTCTGAGTCTGCTATGGAGGAACAAGCCCAGGATCCGGATCTCTTCGACCCCTCTGATAGGAGCTCCCATCAAAGAGATACGCAATCTCGTGTTGTCTTTCGGATCTGTTCTGACGTGCAAAAGCTCCGATTTTGCAGGTGCGCATTGCAGACCACAGCCGATTGCATAGCTATCGACGATGGAGGCGGCCCGCTGTAGGCGGTCCTCAATTTCTCCAAGGCTCCCTTCAGTAGTCCAAATTGTTATATCATCCGCGTAGAGTGCGTGATGAATTCCTTCCACCCGGGCCAATTGATGTGGAAGCTGCATCATGGCAATGTTGAAGAGAAGCGGCGACAAGACCGCTCCTTGGGGAGTACCCCGTGTGCCCATAGTGTATGGACCACATTCGTCATCTTCAATTTTGAGGAGGGCCTGACGCTTCGAGAGAAAGTCTCTTACGTAGGCAAATGCCTTGTGCCCACAGTCTGAGGTGCCCAGGTTGGCCACGATGCTGCCATGACGAACGTTGTCAAATGCACCTTTAAGATCGAGGGCAAGGATGGCCTTGTCGTTGTGGCGCATGGCGGTGGGCTGTATTACGTCACGGTATAGTTGGAGAAGGACGTCCTGTGCAGACATATGCGGGCGAAACCCAAACATAGTGTCTGAAAAGAGGCCCTTAGCTTCCATGTATGGAGAAAGGCGATCCCGAACCATTCTCTCCATAAGTTTACCCGCACACGAAGTCAGTGCAATGGGCCTCAGGTTGTCGGTATTCACCATCTTGCCTGGCTTAGGAATGAAGGTGACCAAGGAGGTCTTCCAGTCGGAAGGGAGTGGACGTCCATCCCAAATCTGATTAATGTACTCTAGCAAGTGGATACAGGCCGAGTCCGGGAGATTCGCCAACAGTTTGACTGTTATGTGATCTCGGCCCGGAGCCGTACCTCTGCGCATCTTAGCTAAAGCCGCCCTTAGGTCATGTAACGTAAAAGGGGCATCAATATCTAGATTAGTCTAGCCCGTGTACTCGTACTCGGGCCCAATTGGGTCCTCTATGCGACAGATATATCTGTCACACAGGGTGTCCGCGAGTTGAGCGGTCATGCCGTGATACCCGTGCAATGCCCGCCGGAGCTGTCGTTGAGTGCACTCCCGCGGCGCTTTCTTTCTTTTCTGCCTTAGACACGAGAAGCAGTGGGCAAGAACACAAATTGAGGGAGTGCAAGGGTTTTGAGGAAAGAGGAGGGGAAATATCGACGATACTGCAAACAACGCTAGTCAACGGAATCTATTCATTTCGGATCTCCGCAGGGAAAGGGGAAGCGTGCATAGGGAGGAGACGGCGACTAAAGGAAGAAAAATGGCTGTCGCCGACGTTTGTCGAGAGCGTGAGAGAAGGCGGAGAGAGAAGGACTGATCGAGGAGGAGAGAGAGAGAGAAATATATGCGCAGAGGGAGGAGAGGAGCCAGTGCATAGATAGATGCAGAGAGGATGATTAATACAGAGGGATAGTGATGGAGATATGTAATAAAGGGGTCATGAACCACTTTTCCAAGTAATGATCTAATGAGCTCAGTATCAGAGTTTACTGCCTCCCGAATCGATTGCCGCAAAAATTTCTCGAATCCGTCAAGAATGAGCGGAGTTGCGGGGGTTTGGCGCACACTCTCAGCTCTTTCTCTCTTTTCTCGTGCTGACGAGCGCACTGGAAGCTAGACAGGGAGGGATGGCACGGGGGTAAGAAGTTACGTCAGCGCGCGTCATGAAACGTGACTGCTCTCCCGCTGTGATTCGCATGCGCGAGTGCGGCTACCGTGTAAATTTAGCAGACTGAGGAGTGCGGCGCGGGCAAGTGGCGGCACCCCGTGGCAAGAAGCGCATCTCATCCGGCTATCGGCCAATAAGCATGCTATATCTCTTGCGACGTAAACTGGCAGATCCGCGACGTCAACGCGCAGACGCCCCGCCCACCGATGAGAGTGAGAACTGGCCTCTGTTTGAAAAGAGGGCGCCTGAGGAAACAGCAATTTCGCGCTCCGCTTGTGGCCTTTACGCGGCACGCACGACTGTAATATTTTGCAGAGCAGTTCACAGCCGTGTCAGCTTTCCGCAGGATGTGTTTTTTCAACAAGCCCAAGGGGTGCTTCATGACCCCTTTAAGGTAAGGAAAAGGGGATATGGATATAGGTGTAAAGAGGGGTAGAGAGATAGACGTAGAGGTGAGGGTAGAGGTGGAATGATAGAGAAAGAAAGAGGAAAAAAAGGGGAGATATGTGGATAGACCGAGCGAAAGGGACATAAATAGAGGGAGAGGGATACACAGAGAAACATTGTGACCGAGATGGAGAGATAGACAGAGACAGCTAGAAAGAGGGAATGCGCTATATAGAGTGGTACAGGATGGCAAAGAAAATAGGTATGAAAATTTGATGAGGGACGGAATCGACAAAGAAACGCAGAGGGAGGGACGGCTGATAGGGAGGGACGGTTGATAGAGTGAGAGACAGAGAGACGGAGGAGGAGAGATGGACAGGGAGATTCAGACACTGTGTGAAGACCATGGGTGCCCCTTTTGAGACCCTGTCGCGATTTTTCTTCGGCGATGCGATTGCTCGCGATACTGCGCAGTTGCGTTTCCAGCTAAACTCTTTTTCCGCCTCCACCCCCCCCTCTCCTTTTTTTTTTTGTTGTGTACCTAATACTCCATTGTCGCCTTGCGTCGGCGACCGAGATCGCGACATTTCTCGCTTCCTTGCTCGTGCCACTGTTTGTAGGGCTCACGGCGAATTATACGAAGCGTGGCAAGCTAGAGGCGATACGTTGCTTGTATATAAAGAGACAGCGGCGGTCCCCAGCGGCTCGTGCCGCTTGTATTTGGCCCCGAAGGCGTTATAGACTCTACCCACCCCGTGTCGCGATTCGTTGGCTTTTCGAGCGATACCGACTTCTATGAGCGAGACAACAACAGCAACAAGAAAAATACATAAATTGACGTATCCGAGGAGGATATAGAACTGGGCACGTTTCCATTTCTTCGTAGTGCCTAACAGCAGCGTACTCGAAGAAGAAGAAAACCGTGCAAGATGCAGGCACAATACGAGCTCCGACTATCGCCTGAAAAGTTTACTAAGGGATCGGAAGTTAACGTGACCGTAAACTGCGTATGTACAAACTCAGAGGAGGAACGCGCCACATCTGGAACGCGTGGCGTTTTTCTTTATATTGTGTTATTGCTTGTTTCTTTGTATTTTTGTGCTTTGTAAAAACGAGTGGCCGTGGTTGTAGTGAAGTTACCTACTGCCGTTCTTTTATTGTCGTAGCGTAAATATGCAGCTAAGCAATATGAATGTTTGTGTGCATGTCGCTTTTCGAACGCTTCGTTAGAATTAGCTGTGTGTGAATAGCGATTCAACATTCGTGACATCGAATCGAATAGTGCAAGAAGTAAGTCTGGTCAAATACAATGCCGAATACATTTTTTGATTATCGAATACCACTGTTTTGCAATAATTTGAATATCAGTGTCATAGAAGTCATAAGTTTACAGTTAAAAGCAAGAAATGCAGCCTCGGAAACAAAGAAGCAAACCGTTTGCATGTACGTAACTCTTGAGAGCGTTCGAACAATCGTATAGACGGTAACGCCTGGCTCTCCGAGCTACGCAGTCATCTGCAGTACGAAAGCTTTCACGTTTTATACGCATACTGAAATTGACCCCACCTGCGCACCAGCCTTGCGTTTTTTTTTTTCGCCGCAGTTGACGTTTCAAGATGTTTCTTTACCACTGGAAAAGAAAATACTCTGATTTAGGAATCGTGGGTATCCGATTGGAACACCGAACTCGGAGGAGACACTCTTCTATTTGAGATTAGAAAATTCGGTGCAACTGTCGTTTTATGACATTAGTTAACTACTGTGAAAGAATAGTCTCGTTTAACAAACCTGGGTGTAATCGTTTTAAATACTACCGAAATCGAACGGGACGCCGTTCTCATCGAGATTGCAAAATTTTAGTAATATCCGCACACGCTCATACTTTTCAGATAAGAGCCGCCATCGAGGAGAAAAAAAAAACACAAAAAAACGTGTAGTTCTCTAGAGAAGAATAACTAAATATAAAAGCGTACAGAAAAATCAACTATGACGCAGTATTCCATGTTAAACGACCGTTGAGATCTAAGTTGACGCTTCGGGCTCCCAGCCCAGTCGACGTCGCCGGATATCGTAAATACCCAACGGGAAAGCCTCATTGAGACAATGTCCAACAAAAAAAAAAAAAAACAGCGCAGGCGTTTCAGCGTATTAACGAGAGCAGCGGAACATAAAAGCACGAGTGACTCGGTGCTGGTGTGCTTTTTGTAGCACGTTAATTAGCTTTCCCGTCGTTCTTTCGCCTATCTTTTGAATTGCCTTCTTTTTTTCTGCGCTTTGACTTGGAACAGTATAGAGCGAACGGCTTTTTCGGAAGGTCGTCTCTTGTTATTTTGTTCTTTTTTTTATTTCACTCCAAATGGAGGGTCTACGCCGTCCTGTGCAACATTAGGGAGCGGTGCTCCAGTGCTGTCGTTGACACGCTTCACATTTTATCCCGCACCACGTACGGTGGCGCCACTTGCGTAACTCTGCAAAGAAGACCAGCTATCCCCTTTATCTCCACATCCCACGGTCGCATTGCGTAACCGAGGAGCAGCGTCTGGAACTTAGTGGTACTCGGGAGCGGTTGCCACTGGCCATTCTTTATGCGCATTTCTCGATTCTCGTTTTTCGTTTCTCCGTTATAGCGCGAGTGATGCGAGTTGGGAAACTAAAGCGTGGTGCCCCTCTCTCTCTAGCAGGCTAAACCGGCTCCATAGAGCTTAAGCATTGAAAACCAGGCAGGAGCTCGATGTGGGCGAGTTGGTGTAGCGTGCCTAAAAGAAAAGGCAGCGCAAACAAGCAAAAAAAAAAGAAACATGAGTAGAAGAAGGAAACACTTACAGCAGACAAGCGTAAACTTTCAGCTGAACTTTATTTCAAGAAACATGGAATTTATAAATTAGAAAATTTCAGGAGTCATTCCCCTATCGGGAAACTGGGGGCACGCGAAGCTTGGTGAGTGTGTGGCTGACCTCCTTCTTTGTTTATTTATTTATTTATTTATTTATTTATTTATTTCTCTCTCTGATCGCGCAATGCTCCCTCCCTAACTGTTTTCTTCCTCCGCGCAGGGAATTGGACCGTCATCCACGTGTTCAGCAGCGTAACACTTTAGTTGCTACAGGCAAGAATGACGGTCATGCGTTCATATCCCGGCAATAATGAAATGCGGCAGCGCGTAGTGACAAGTCACCTCGATAAAAGACCAGACTGACATATCAGTAACGGCTGATCGCCGTTAAGCCCGCGATCGAGAGAGCATCAGTTATGCGAAAACGGCGCGTACTAATACGCATGTCACTGGAGCACCTTTGAGGGCCGCGTTTCTGTACGCTCGCCGGCGACGGGTCTTTCACTGACGATGCCGCCATCAAAATATGTAAGTCCTAAAGGCTTCTCTTGAAAAAAAAACTTGTCCTTTGCGCTTGCCTGTTGTGCTTCCTTGTTCTCGTGTATTTTGCGCCGCCTTTTCTTTAAGCTTCATCGTCGGAAACAGCGCGAGCATACGGGACTAGAAAGACAGACAGGACTTTGCGCTGGCTAACAACATCGTTGTTGTTAGCCAGCGCAAAGTCCTGTCTGTCTCTCTAGTCCCATGTGCTCGCGCTGTTTCCGACGATGAAGCCATGCCAACAAGCTCAAGTTGACACCCTCCTAAAATACTTTTCTTTAAGCATTGCGAAAGTCACCTTTAGCGTTAGGCTCCAATTATATGGACAGTCTCGGCTGGAAAATGTCCGTCGCCGTCATTCACCGTATATGTATAAGTATATATATATATATATATATATATATATATATATATAGAAAGGCCACAAAGAAAAATAATTAAGAAATTCTTTCCGACGCGCGGAATCGAACGGGTGACCTCTCGCTTTGCAGCCCACCGCGTTAAGCCTGTTTCACATGCGAGCGACCGAGCGGCGGGGCCCGCGGCGATCGAGCGGCAGCAGGACGCTCGGACGCGGCTTCGTTTCACATGCACCGCTTTTGCGCGGCGCGCGCCTCTGCGAAGCGCAGTGATGGTTGTTGGAAGCGCCCGTTATCCGCGGGTTTCCTTTCTCCGGGCTCGCTTGTTTTGGTGCGCTTAGGTTGCAAGTTTCACCAGCCCTCTACTTCGGTGATCGATTTTCACGCGCCTAGACCTTGAATGATGAAAATGTGCAGTGTATCAGAGTGCAATTAAACAACTTCAGTAGTCACGTTTATTTCTGTTCCAGCTTTCTTTTTTTACCACGCAGATCATGTTGCACGCACATACACTTGGCCATGGAAAAGCAAAAGAAAGAATTGGCTTTCGTGTTTTTAAGCTTTCACGGGGCTTTCGGTGGCTTTTGCTCTCGAATGCCGCGAGGCGTTGGTGCGCCGTCTGGGCCGGCAACCAGATGCAAGCGGCCCAGTCGACGATATTGTGTGTTTGTGAAGGAGCTCGTCCCCCTTTTTGCCCATGCGCATTCCAGTAAAGAGGCGGCGGCACTTGTCGTCATCGGGGTCTGTGACCATTCAAAAAAAGAAAACAGCAAACTTTTCGAACGTGCTGGGCCAGAGTGGTAAACAAGAAAAAACAGCAGCATGTGCTGCGAGCTACAAGTGCGGAGTGCCGTAGGGTTCCCCTGACCGGACCTATGTTGGTGCCACGATTCGATAAAAATGCAAAAGAACAAAATGACACGTGCAAACGATTTGTCTGCTTTGACGGAAGCGCCGTAGAGGACAACAAAAGGAAAAGAACGGCACTTCTACACTGCCAGCTCGTTGCTGCGGATGTCGTCTGCTAGCAAACCGAGTTCCTCCCGGCGCGCGCGCTCCCGTTCCTCAACTCCACCCCTGCAGTCACGTGCTCCGCACGTCACTGCTCTCCCATTGGTTGATCATTGGTTGACCTTGGGCAGACGCTCTGCCGCTAGCGAACTTTTCCAACTCCGGCGATCTCGATCGCTGGCGTTGCGAGCGTCCACTGGTCGCTCTAAAAAACCTGTTTTTGGGCTTCCGCGACGGCAGCCGCTCCGCTCATGGAGCAAAATCGCTGCATGTGAAACAGGCTTTAGACGTTAGGTCACGACAGCACCGTCTCTCAGCCTGCTAACGGCGAGCTATTTATATACACCATGTAATTCAGCATGCTATCTTAGTGGCCACATAGATGGCGCGACGTGCGCGCGTGTTGCGCGCTTTAAAGATCGTCGCCTCGCCGCTGCGAACGCCGTTGCTGTTCGCTCTACAGGGCGTCGTCACTTTCGTGCGCTTATCTCAAGGAAAGAAGGGGCGGCCGGTGGGGTGATTCGCTTCGCTCGCTGCAGCGGCCGCGTTTGCGAAAGGAGCGTGCTGTTCAAACAGAAATAAGTAACAACTGTGACAATTAGTTCGCGCTCGTCTTGTGCGTACCTGTTCGTTTGTTTCGTGCGTCCTGCTTTATGTTTGAGCAGTGCGCTTCAAGTGTCGAGCTGTGACGCATTAGTTCGCGCTCGTCCTGTGTGCGTTCTTTTCGTGCGTCCTTTGGGCTCGAGCGATGCGCTGGCAATTTCGAGCTGCTTTCCGTTCTTTGCGTTACATTACAATTTATTGCTATCGCAATCATTGCTTCGCCGTTGCGGCGAAACTGTGACTTTTTTTTCCAATGTACGCTGCTTTCAAGCGTTCTATCTGAGCTGTAAGAAATCTACCAAGATGACTCGTGTCCGCCGCGGTGGTATAGCGGTTACGGTGCTCGGCTGCTGACCCGAAGGTCGCGGGTTCGATCCCGGCCGCGGCGGAGCCATTTCGATGGAGGCGAAATGGTAGAGGCCCGTGTACTTAGATTTAGGGGCACGTTAAAGGACACCAGATGGTCGAAATTTCCGGAGCCCTCCACTACGGCGTCTTTCATTATCATATTGTGGTTTTTCGACGTAAAACCCCAGATATTATTATTATTACCAAAATGAGGCGTAAATTCTAGAGCGAGAACTATGGGTACCTCGCTCCTGTCGGTACCTCGCACCCCAGGGGGTCAAAAACGATCCGGTGTCTCCCATCTCCACTATGGAGTCCTCATAATCACATCGTAGGTTTCGCAGGTAGAACCCCACAAAACATTTCAAGCCGAAAGCCTTAGATGCCTCATCAAACGCCAAAACTGTACGTCGGTGCCGGCGGCGTGAACACGACCGATGCACAAAGAAAAAGTCATCATAATGGGAAGAGGTCACCGTACGACGTTATCCCCACTGCGGTATATAGCTATGCAGGTGTGAGGCTGTACGCTGCACCGTGTGAGGCTGTACCCAAGAATTTGGCATCTTGCGCTGCCTTCGCGCTATGGAAGTGAACGATGACTTCTATAGACGCAGTGAAGACATTTAGAACAATTCGTCGCATGAGTGACTCACAAAAGTTCACTAACGAGCCTACTGTACTGCGACTATGCCGAGAGAGGTATCTTATCTCGCCTATACGCGCGTTCGTTTCGCATAGCCGTCGTCTTCACTCACCGTACAAGCAGATTCGCGAATGGCCGCCCCGGTGGTTACGGTGCTCGACTGCTGAATCGAAGGTCGCGCGATCGAATCCCAGCCGCGGTGGCCGCATTTTCGATGGAGGCGGAAATGCCGTGTACGTAGGTTTAGGTGCGCGTTAAAGAACACCCGGTGGTCGAAAATTCCCGGAGCTCTCCACTACGGCGTCTCTTATAGCCCGAGTCGCTTTGGGACGTTAAACCTCACAAACCAATCCAAATCAGGTTCGCGAATGAGCTACGAATCGCGCCAGTTCGCAGCCATCCTTTTCGCTCTCCAGGCTAATCCGTGTACACCGGCAGAACGAGATTTCCTTCAAGCTTTTCTCTTCAATGCATCTCGGCACGCGTCTCCGTTTCCTTGATCCGGCGGATCCAGAACTACGTCAGCCGGGGCGAGGCGGGCACGGGGACTGTGATTGCACCACGCGGCTCTTTTGTAGCACTGCTCGCTCGACGTTCATAGCGTCGCGCGCCACGTCAGGCAACTCTAATTACGCCGAAGCATAGCGGTGGGCGAGGAGGTCAGAAAGAAATCTAGTAAAACTCAATACCCTGCCTGGAATGCATACCCTCGCCCGCATCCTACTCCTCGGCCTCATCCTCAAGCAGCAATCGGGTCACGTGGTCTCCTCCTTCCTTCAACTCTTCTCTCTTCCCTCTGTGACCCTCATATTTAATTCCGTAGTCTCGCCCTCTTCTAGCCTTTTCCGGCGGCCAACGCAATAACGGGGCTCACGCTTCATCCGTGATGGCTGTGTGTGCGCATGTGCATGAGCGCGCAATCTAATGCCTTTTTGCAAACGTGCAAACAGTTGGCGCAGCGCGGAAGTTCCGGCCGTGAAGACAGGACAGATTTTCGTGCAGGCGAGCTCAGCGGGCTGCATGCTCATGAAGCAAAGGGCTAATGAAGCGAAATGACTTTGCCTCGTAAGCCTTGTGTGTTCTTTTTTCTTCGTCCTTCTCGGTCACTCATCCTGATATTGTATTATTGTTTTTATGGGAAGGAAAGAATAAAAAACAAGGAAAAAGGAAGTAAAAGAGATCGCTTGATTATTCATGGTGGCGTGGTTATCGGGATCTAGATGTAATACGGCAGTTGGATAAGCGTTGCGGTAGACGTGTCGTCTATTTAACGTAGAGCTTCTGAACGCGTGTTAAATGCCTGAGGCGCTCTTTGTGCTGTCGCTGTCGTTCATTCGTGTTGTCGCCGCAGCCGTTTATTTCTAACGTAAAATTGAAAGAACTTCTACTGAAGAGGACTACAGGCGGAGAATTGCAGCCAACGACAAAAACAACATGGCCGATCACTCCGTCATAGGAACAGGTATAGCACGAAGTCTCTTCACAGAAGTAGTTGATTGTTTATTGTGCATTGTTCGATTACAGCTTTTACAATGTCTATTGGTGTTTGGCAGCTATAGCACCATTTGACGTAGATCCACCCATGCTGACGCCTAGTGGCACATATCCATCGCGACGACTAACGCCCATGATCATGATTTAACCGTTGTGGTACCTGAAGTTCTTAACATATACCTGAACACGACAAAGCATATCGTGAATCCCGCGCAAAGATAGCATCAAAAAGCACAGAACACTGGCACTCGATATGCACTTCATGAAAGCGCCGTTAATTGAGGGCAGACACGGCATGGTGTGCGCTCCCGAGTAATAGTGTAACCTATGCCTGCCCTCATGCATACACTACAACACTGCACTTCAGCAACACGGGAGGCAGAGATTCTAAGCTCGAGCCGCGAACGCGCGAGGGCGTTTCATGTCCCACTGGACTCTGTTCTTCTCCCCGAAGACACAGCCATCACCCGTCGACATCGTTGTTTTTCTGCGGCTATTATCGCGGCAGATTTATTAGTCGGTGCTATCACACTCGAAGCAGTAGGCGGCGGAGAAACACCGTTGGTGCATGAGGAAGCTTCACCACTCCGTCAACGAGCCGTTACACGCTTACACAAAGAGGAGGGCAAAGAACGTAACTGCGTCTACGGCGGCTCCTTGATGCTAGCGCAGCCAGCATTCCTCGCTGGCATCGAGACGCTCTAACTGCGTCGTCGCCAAAGGCCAAATCGCTCCCTATCCGCGCTCAATAGTGCCATGACGCAGTACTTCACTTCACCGCTCATAGACGGCGGCACCACCCCTCCCCGCCTAGCCCCGCCAACGTAGAGCACCCTGTGAGAGAGAATGTGTGAGGGATATAAGGCGCGTTTGTGGAACCCCTTGCATGTGCGTCGATGATACAATCGGAAGCGCGTCGGACGCCTATCGTCGTGGGCCGAGACGTCGTGGGTTTGGTTCCCGGCGGTGTAACTTTTTCTTCTAGTTTTCTTTTTATTTCTCAGCTGTTGATGTGTATTTAACCAACGTCATCTCTGTGACGGAAATACGTCAGTGAAATCTTGGTAGACCCCGGCATAAAACACTTTCGTGTTAAAAAAGAAAGAAACAGGAAACAGGCTGAATGTCAGAGACTGAAGGAAGAAGGTCAGCATCGAATGAAACCTTCCCCTTCTCCAGAACCTGTCACGTGACTCAGGCCATCTTTCCTGAATGCCTTAGAGGAGCCCCATAGTCTCCGCAGCACTGTACGGAATTTAGGAGACCTTGGAGACCGCGTAGAACAAATCAGGTCATTTGAATAGTAATTCCTAGAAGGGCATGTAAAATCTACACCGAACTTTAAGCGCTTGCGTAGCTTTATAATCGCTTACGTTGAATTAGCCTGAAGACGGAGGCGAAGCACGCGCCTCCATTTGTGCGGTCGCAATCATGTTTCTTTTATATATGCGGTTTCGTCAACCCTAAGCACAGTGTTTGTTTCGGCCCCCAAGTATGGATTTCTGGCTGGATTGCTTTCTTACTAATGACTTCATCTTTGGAAGATGAGGCGCATTTGAGATCACCCACACGCATGCACGTAGAAGAGCAAACGCGTAGATGAGATTAATAGACGGCTATGTCTAGAGGTCGCCCGCACCAACATCCTGCTTTAATAAAGTCGAGGACGTATGAAGAAGAGAGCGTATCATCGAGTTGAAGAAATGAACAAATCACAGGAGCGCCATTTTTGGCGGAGACAAGCTTGAATCTGAATCACCGGGCGCGGCTGCGAAGACAGGTGTTTCTGCCTCGCACTGTTCAAAGAGCCGCGCGAAACGGATTCGTATTCGCTACTTTATGACTTTTCTTCGTCAGAATTGAGCTCGCCTTGCATTAGCCATCTCTCCGTATATCTAATTTCATGTCGTAGTACACTTGTGGTAGCTGTTTCGCTACACCGACCTTGCGTAGCGTATATGGTGCGAAAATTTTTCGCAATGACGGCGCGCGGGTCTCGTATTACGGTCCATAAGGAGCTGAGTTATGCGTTAATATGTGTCACAGGAGCTGTTGCCCATTCCGACAGCGGAGCGATGAAAGTGAGTCGTACTGCGAAAATGAGGCTGCGTTGTGTATGTTGCCACTTTACTTTGTCCGCGTTGTTTTGCGCTACGTTTAATAATTGTATATTACCAACTCGCCCAGCAAGACGTACTTCTGAAAATGAAGAGCCTTGCTTCATCGGCGCGCTTGGCATGTCGCCGCATTTTTGGAGTTTGCTGTTATTAGTTGGACACGTGTGAGAAAATGTGTTCATTTGAGGCGCCTATCTAGGTACATAGATGAAATGTTCCGACTGCGCTCGGGTTCCCAATGAAGACGCGTGTCACTTGCACGAACGAACTCGTATATATATATATATATATATAAATATATATATATATATATATATATATATATATATATATATATATATATATATATATATATATATATATATATATATATATATATATATATGTTTTGGTTGTCTTGACTGGGTGTCAAGACAAACAAAACAATAATAAAAATTCCCCAACCACGATATGATTATGGGGCATGCAGTAGTGGAGGGCTTCAGAAATTTCCACTAACTGGGGTTCTTTAACGTGCACCTGAGTAAGTAAACGCGCCTCTAGCATTTCGGCTCCACCGAAAACGCGGCCGCCGCGGTCGGAATTAGATCCCGGACCTTCGGGTCAGCAGTCGAGCACCTTAGCCACTAGACCACTGAGGCGGGTCGCAAGTAGAACTAAACAAAAAATATCAGGGGGGGGGGGGAGAGTGTTGAATATGAAAACGCAGTAATGTTCACGCCAAAGTTCAATAAAACGCTACTATATGGTAGAACACACGAGTGAACGTATACATTTGGTGCGCCTACGACATTGCGGGTACCTAGGCTTTATATTTATCTCCCTCTCTTTCTTTAGCCTATTGTTCTTGAACCTTCTCCACTTTAGGCTATCGTGTCAGATGCATGCCTTTGGTGAACATCCTCACCTTTCTTCTCTTTCCTAGCTGTTTTCCTTTCTCCCTCCATTACCCTCTCTCTCTTCTTCTGGCACATTTGCTACAGACCAATATTACCGTTATTGGAAGAACGTATTTCGTATCAACGGATCCTGCTTTCCTGCTTTTGTCGCATCCCGTATCACCATCTTATAACGGCAGTGCCAAACTGCGCCATCTATTCAAAAAGATATTCCTGTCAATGTATATTGCGGAACGTAATGGCTTGCCGAGGCTGTAGAGCTACTAACGGAACGCAACCTTAGGAGCCATTTGGAACGCCGTATTTACGTGCTTCTATACTGTCGTGGTATAACCACGATTAACTGTCATAACTACCTCTCGAGTAAAGGCGGCTGACACGGCGGTATTTCTTTGTTCTGCCCGTAAACGCGAATAATCGGAGTTATCGTCGCAGTGACAACGCGCTGTGGCCATGCATTAATTTTGTTCGTTCGCAGCAACGTGTTTTATGGCGCAGCTTTCGCGCATGGCTGTGAAGAAAACGTAGTTCTGACAGTTTTATGGGAAAATTGTACTAAAAGCCGCGAGCGTGAACACGGGTGAGAAGCTATGCGTGATATGTACACACGGCCTTATCTCCAGAATATTACGTAAGGGTCGATGTGGTTCATTTTAGAAGTGTCTATCATGTTATTGATTTGCTCTGATCCAACAATTTTTCTTGCGTGCAGTCGCAAATGTAGCAAAGAAAAAAGTATAGTCACTTCGTTGTTTAGTGATTCAATGTTCAATGCGCGAACGCTTGCAAAATCTCGTTTAACTCCCAGAAAGCTCTCACAGCGGCTGACGCTTTGGTGTGCCGCTGATTAACCAACTAATTTCTTGTGACATTCCCCACATTTCGAGTAAACTTCGCATCTCAAGCGCGACAATTTCTGACAATCACACAAGCACGCAGTCTCATTTCCTTCGCATGCATGAAAGGACGCCATTGCTAAGAAAGCTAAATCGTCACGTCTAGCTTCGTAAGAACGACCGAAGTCAGAAAGCACGAAGACTAGACAAATTCGTCGGCTATGCACGATTTATAATCGTACTACCGAACTATCCTAGCGTTGCAGTTTCCCCTGGTGGATCTTTCCAGCAAACTTTGTGAGATGGACTTTTTCGCTGCTGTTTCGTCAGCGCTGTGTCAGCGCAGCCTTGGCAAAGAAAAATAACCGTCCAAGCACTTCGTACAGCTGAGCAAACAGCGAAGCTGAATCTTGTAGCCCCAGTGTTTATTTATCAGTGGGTTAAACCCTACGGTGCACTAAAGTATGCTTAAATATCGGTTACGTCTGTCCAGAAATCTTAAGTGGCGTTTGCCGCCCGTTTACTCACTTTTTCATTTTGAGTGCACCAGCGGTAGGTAATGGGTCTTGCCCAAATTCTCAGGCACGTACGCGGTTAAGTTTATCTGCATGTAAGACGTGGGATCTTTTCCTAGATCTATGGGAATTCCAGAGGCCAGAAGTTCGGCTGCGTGGTTCGTGAGGTCTTACTTCGGCCCTGTTTTTATCTCTACATTTAGTGATTCACAATGAGTTGCGTGAGGCAGTCTATTGTAATTAAGGACTTGGCACACAGGCGCCCTAAAAGATGGACCGGCTGTGGATTAGTAAAAACTTATGGTAAGGTTGTCATATGGTATTGTTGATTTCAGAACGAATGGAATGGGCACTGTGCTGGTTTTTTGCAACTACTGGCTTACCTAATTGTTACGAACATCTCCCTAGCTGACGAACTGCTTCACTTATTAAGCACATTACATCGATGGGCACGGCCGTTAATTGATAATGGTAAATTTCAAGAAAAGAGCGATTTTCTTCCAAAATTATTTGGTGCGATTATTTTCATATATCGAGTGTCATCCATTCACACACCACCATGAACATTTTCTTTCTTAATATGATGTGAGCATATGTTAGCGCGCAAACAAATCTCCGGCTGTTCCTTAGCTCTCATGTTAAATTGAATTAGTTGCTGCCAAAAAGCTCATCACTCACCTCTTTTTTTTTCGTTCGTAGCACAGGGCGTCTGTAAACCATTGTACATATTGGAGTGTGTGTCTGTGTGTGTGTGTGTGTGTGTGTGTGTGTGTGTGTGTGTGTGTGTGTGTGTGTGTGTGTGTGTGTGTGTGTGTGTGTGTGTGTGTGTGTGTGTGTGTGTGTGTGTGTGTGTGTGTGTGTGTGTGTGTGTGTGTGTGTGTGTGTGTGTGTGTGTGTGTGTGTGTGTGTGTGTGTGTGTGTGTGTGGATGTGTGTGTGTGTGTGTGTGTGTGTGTGTGTGTGTGTGTGTGTGTCTTCTTCTTAAATACATTTTATCCCTACATTTCATGGCAACTAAAGTTGAGGAGCCGCTTTCTGTGCCAACCTTCACAAATGATATCGTGTTCTCGTTGTCATCACTATCACTACCATCATGATTATCAACACCATTTTAATCATAGAAGTAGTGGTTGGTGATACGATCACTTTGATGAGGCTTTGTGTGAATCGGTACCCGACATATTATGATGATTGAGAATTGGGCGAAAAAACGTAGGACGAGAGAAAGAAGGCTACAGCACAAGCGCATTTTAACCACAGCGCTATTTTCATTCATCATGAATTACCGACTCGCCCAACAGTCTATCCTTCCGACATATTAGGTGATACATACATACATACATACATACATACATACATACATACATACATACATACATACATACATACATACATACATACATACATACATACATACATACATACATACATACATACATACATACATACATACATACATACACGGCTGACAGCATTTCTTGCTTTCTGACGAGCTGGCCATTTTCTTACTGTGCAAGAGGTGCACTTGGCCATCTCTTTCTATCACGAAGGAGATCGTACTACCAAAAGGGATCTCTCCAGCGTCTGGTCACTGATTAAGGTCCTTGCCATACAAGGCACCCCACCATAGCTGACGATCGTGACTGGAGCCGTTCGTCGACCAAACTCCGCTGCACGCTCATATAGGTGAATAACCACGTGACTTCCCGAATGACCTAAGCTTCGCTAACACCCATTTCAATAGCGCCCGGGTTCCACACGTCTGCTTGTTTTATTTAATGTCTGTCTTCACTGCCAGACAGAATGTGAGAATATGCCGTTTGTATTGGCCCGCCTGATGCTGCTCTACGAAATGTATCACATTGATAACCGCATGCTCAGTGAACATTTCGGAACATGCACGACGCTTTGCTGCCGACTTACTTAAATTATTTGGGCTTTGTTGTATATGCATTTGATCACGTGCAATAAAAGGCTCAGTTAACAGCTAGCAATGTGTACTACCTGCTTATTTCGCCGCATGGTTTTTTTTTCTTTACTGTGTGAACAGCGTCATAGGAACTGGCCAATCAGTCTGTCCTTATCCAAATTCCTCTGAGAACTCTGACGGTGTGATCTTCTTCTTTCTTTTTTTATATTCAGGCCAGAATTTCGTTTCTGGCGAGCAGTATTATTTCAATAAAATGTTTTGAGCGGGTCATTGACCCTACCACTCGGGTAGGGTCAGTAATGGCTATTTGACAGTGTCCCCTCATTTGACCTTGAAATTCAACTACGTTCTGAATACGCTGTCTGGGGACGAGTGCCAGACCCTGCTAATAACGGTTACTTTGGTGACCTCATCGTCCATTGGCTTGATTGCTGTCTTGTGCCGCTCAGCAAAAAAGGTTCTGATTATAGTACTGGCGTCGCGCGGTCAGGGGGTTCTACGAATAGGTATACGTCTAACGAAATATTAAAGAAGAAAAAAAGGTTCACACCGAGCCGCTTGTCGTAAAGAATCACGTAAGAAATTAATAAGCATATCTAGGAAAGAAAGGCCACCCTGTTTACTAATGATTCGTCCTAGTACGGGATTTGAACCCGGGACCAACGCCATGCCATGGCGGCCGCTTGCAATAAAAACAAGAACGACGACGACAACAACGTCGAAACAACAACGACAAACACCACGTAAACAACAGTAATGGTGATCACAACAACATTGACGACGACCACAACGACAACAGCAGCGACGATGACCACAGCAACAAGGAGAGCGACGACGACCACCACGTAGTAAAAACAGCAACGACGGACACAGCAAGAAGAACGGAGACGGCGACCACAGCAGCATCAACGACGATGAGTACAACAACAACGGTGACGACGAGCACAACAACAACAGCGACGATGACCACACCAACAACATAAACAAAAACGACGATTACGATGACCACAGCAATGGCAGCCGCAGCAGCAAAACGACGGTGACGACGACATCAGCAGCAATAGCGACGACGACCACAACAACAACAACAAAAGCACGAAAGAAGACGCACAGCCTGCGTCAAATGTTTGGAGGCCACGAGATGCAAGAAAAGGCCGAACGTTCCCGCTGCTTCGGGAGATGTAGCCTTGATTTTAGATTTCCGGCGTGCTCTAAACCGCGCCAACAATACGTGCTGTGCAGTTCGACCGAATGCAGTCATCAATTACAGGCGAATTCGAAGTTTTCTCAGACGTAGCGGTCCCTAAACCTTTGGCGCCGACTGTACGTCTACTATTTGCTGTTTGTTGCTGGTTCTTTCATTCTTCCGTCAGTGTAGTACTAAGCGCAACAGAATCAGGGACATTGCGACATACAATTAGCCACTTCTCAAAAGCTTCACTTGGTAGTAATCGAACATTGGATCTGCGCATTTCGCGCCAGTGAGCCTACTTGACAAGTTATCGTAGTCTGAAGGGCCCGAATCGATTTACGTACCTCCATGAATATGCTGAGTCGGGGATCCACGGAATCCACCTAACGGCTGCGGCCTGGCGCCGTATTTGTTAATTTATTAATCACCCTGGTCTCACGGACAGCCGTTATCAAGCGGACTCGGGACGTGTGCGCCGCAACGTTTTTCATTAAAAATCGCTGTTGCAGTGCGCTTAAATTAGGAGCGGCTGGTCGGCCTTGAATTCCGCGTTGTTCGCGATGACTCCGCCGCCCAATGTCATTCTGTCTAATATGCAGCCATCTTGGGTAGCAGGGATCACCGGTGGGACTGAGCTACGTGCTGGCGGCTTCAGCCTTAATAATAAATCAGAATGGAGGTTTTCTGCCCGTAATGCAGTGTGGCCTAGTAATACTTCTCTCGAGAACGGCGGTCCAAACGACTCTGTCCTGGCCTGATTACGTTGTCAAGTCAAGCGAAGTCAAGTCAACCTTACTGAGGTCTGAGCACAACAAAAAGATAGGTATACAGACGCAGATCTGACAGCACTGAAGGTGCACCTCCTGTCATTGATTACCAAACTAAAGAGAAAACGTGGCTGGAGAGTCTTTTTGTTCTTATAAGAAAAGCAACGTACAAGAATGAAACGTATGTTGTATTATAGCAAAAAAAAAAGAAATATTAATAAGGTTAAATGTAAACGATAAGTATATCAAGAAACAACATTTTTAGAGAAATCAATGTAGACAGTAATTCAGTAAATGAGAAAACAAAATTATTTTAAAATATAACACATGAAGAACAGTGTTTCATCTGTTCTATTTTAGTTGGAAATGCATTCCAACTAGATGAAGCAGAAAAATGAGCAATCTGTTCTACATAAATTGGACATTAGGTAGTAAAAATTATCTATGTGGCCCATACATAGCGGGGTTAGTGTTTCAAAGATCACCAGTACAAAACACGCTCGATGTCCTAATAAACCACAATACTTATGATTTTCTGTGCGCATGTCGTACTAGTACGCTAGTCTATCACTGCGATCGTGTATTGCGCATGTTTGACATGAGACTGCTTGAAGTGAGGCGTAAATATCGTGATTACTTCTTTTTTCAGGAATTATTTTACCACGCCCACTAAAGGAATCCCCTTCTGTGGGTGTGGTTATCAACTGCAATGTTTCCTAAGCAACTGCCCAATTTGCCCAATTCCAAATGTTTGATTATGGTAAATCATCAATAGTACAGCGGTAACAAAACCGGACAAGAAGAGACACACAACCGCATAAGAAGCGCCCAATAACAACTGGTTTTATTTGGACCAGGCCCAGCCTCTTGATGCGAAAATTTCGCGATGCGGTTGCGTGATTCTCCTTGTCATATATAGATATGACACATAGGTCTTTTTTAATTCTATTTCAATATAGGCTCTTCATTTTTAATTATTGCATTTAGCTGGGCTAGTTGGTACCGACTGAATGCTTTCATAATTCTAGCGAACACGAAAAAAGACTACGCAAAAAGGCACAGGACAACCGCTTGAGTTCAACTGATATTTATTCGACATAGAGGACAGATACATAGATTTCGTTGCACACGTGCATGTGCCACATCACAAACAAAGTCAGTTGAAGTCTAGCGGTTGTACTGGGTCTTTCTGCGAAGACTGTGTGCATGTTCGCTAGTATTACGGAAGCATTCTTCGTTTCTATACTAGCTGTAAGAAAGGAGCGTCTTAAGGCAACCAATTCTTTGCAGCTGTAATCAAGTAAAACTGTTCACGCCTTTTTAAATGCGAAGCATTTCTTAGCGAACTTCTGCGACTTTGAGCGTATCTATCTATCTATCTATCTATCTATCTATCTATCTATCTATCTATCTATCTATCTATCTATCTATCTATCTATCTATCTATCTATCTATCTATCTATCTATCTATCTATCTATCTATCTATCTATCTATCTATCTATCTATCTATCTAGCCGCCTACGACTTTGTGCTCTCCTGGTCGCTTGGTTCATCGAATGTGCACCAAAATTGGTATGGCGAAACATGACTGTATGACGAACATAAATGACAAGTCATAACATGAAAATCATGACACGCATGTCACGTACAGCATGATTTACATGCTACGCTCATGGTGCGCTGGCGGCCGTTTCGCTAGTTTGATATACACCAAAATTGGTATCTTGCCACGTGACCGTGTAACGAACATAAATAACACGAGATAACATGAAAATCATGACACGCATGTCATGTACAGCATGACTTACGTGGCACGCTCATGGGGCGCTGGCGGCGTTTTCGCTAGCTTGACCTACCCCGAAATTGGTATTGCGCGACGTTACTGTGTGACGAACATAAAAGCACGAGTTAACATGACAATCATGACACGCATGTCATGTACAGCATGACTTACGTGCCACGCTCATGGGGCGCTGGCGGCGGTTTCGCTAGATTTATATAGACCAAAATTGGTATCTTGTGACGTGACTGTGTGACGAACATAAAAACACGGGTTAACATGACAATCATGACTCGCATGACATGCACAGCATGACTTACGTGCCACGCTCATGGGGCGCTGGCGGCGGCTTCGCTAGCTTGATCTACCCCGAAATTAGTATTGCGCGACGTGACTGTGTAACGAACATAAATAACACGAGTTAACATGAAAATCATGACACGCCTGTCATGTACAGCATGACTTACGTGCCACGCTCATGGGGCGCTGGCGGCGGTTTCGCTAGATTTATATACACAAAAATTGGTATCTTGTGACGTGGCTGTGTAACGAACATAAATAACACGAGTTAACATGAAAATCATGACACGCTTGTCATGTACAGCATGACTTACGTGCCACGCTCATGGAGCGCTGGCGGCCATTTCGCTAGCTTGCTCTACCCCGAAATTGGTATCTTGTGACGTGACTGTGTGACGAACATAAAAACACGGGTTAACATGACAATCATGACTCGCATGACACGCACAGCATGACTTACGTGCCACGCTCAAGGGGCGCTGGCGGCCGTTTCGCTAGCTTGATGTACCCCGAAATTGTATTTCGCGACGTGACTATGTGACGAACATAATAACACGAGTTAACATGAAAGTTATGACACGTATGACATGTACAGCATGACTTGCGTGCCACGCTCATGGGGCGCTGGCGGCCGTTTCTCTAGCTTGATCGACCCCGAAGTTGGTATTGCGCGACGTTACTGTGTGACGAGCATAAATAATAGGAGTTAACATGAAAACCATGACACGCATTTTCCTCAGTGACATACAAGACGATGTATGCAGCTCTTTGCTGGCTGCTTCGCATTACATCGATTCCCACAATGCGTGGGATCTGCCGGCTTTTTGTCTAGGCCAAGTTAAGGAGGCGATCTTGAGAGCACCCAGACGTAGGCGGATAGATAGATAGATAGATAGATAGATAGATAGATAGATAGATAGATAGATAGATAGATAGATAGATAGATAGATAGATAGATAGATAGATAGATAGATAGATAGATAGATAGATAGATAGATAGATAGATAGATAGATAGATAGATAGATAGATAGATAGATAGATAGATAGATAGATAGATAGATAGATAGATAGATAGATAGATAGATAGATAGATAGATAGATAGATAGATAGATAGATAGATAGATAGATAGATAGATAGATAGATAGAAACGCTCAAAGTACCAAAGGTTCGCTAAGAAATGCTTCGTATTTAATATGTTTCATAACGCCGGTAACCAACTAGCCCAGATTATTTCGTTAACAAGAGGAACATATGACTACAGGACGATTGAAAATGCGACCTCCTAACAGTCCCATACGGTGATACATGTTACCGCGGGGTGACCAGATAACTGCCTTTCCTGACCGCGTGGCATAACTACGTTATTATGTTAACGAGTTAACGAAACATCGGCGAGCGACGGGATGATGTTGCTCTCGCACAGCAAGAAAATGGGACTATGCCGCGGTCACATCAGAAATGCACGGGACTAGACTACCGGTGCAAGTTACTGTATGCTGTCTATTGTTAGTGGCATACAAGTGCTTCAAAAGACGTAACAACGGGATGCGCGCGCCAGAAAGGCCTATGACTGCGTTATAATAACATGACGATTGAATGTGACCATGCGATAGTTTCATCAAATATACACGGAACGAGGTCAAAAGGTCGTGTTACTGTGTAATGTCATTGTCAATTCGCAGTGTCATACCAGGGTTTGAAGGTAACATGTCAGGAGACCATATGGTCACTTTACATTCACATGACCAGAGAATGAGACTATGTGACAGTCACATCAGAGATGCACATGGCCAGGTCACAGAAGCATACGGCTACATACTGTCCATTGGGAGCAGCATGGCCAGGAAGGTTAGGAATCTTTCGTTATACAGTTTACTTCATGCTACAAATGCCAAGGAATAAGCTATTACTGCGAGTAACGGTTTCTTCTGCTTAACACGAAGTGATGCGTTCGATTTTTAGCTGCAGCAATCTCTTTGTTACGACCAGCGGAATGCAAATAAAATTGTTGCTTTACGAGCTGAGGTGAGGCGTTCGATTACCAAACTTGCTTAATGTTACTGCGCGGACACCAACGATACTCAGTCTTGAGCCGTGGGCAGCTTTTCGGTCATAAAACGTAATTTACAGTTACTTTGAACGATTATTGGAGTAATTTCCATCTATATTGACTGGTGGGCGTGTTCACATTCGAATACGCGAAAGAAAAAAGAAGAACATGCACGAAAAGTGACGTGTTTTCTCGTTTCCTGTAGAACGGTAGTTTCCATCGTGTGTGTGACTTCTTTTTAAGTGGCTTTTGCATTCGTTAACTGGATTGGCATTTCTGATTTGAATGCAGGTCGACCCACGACTTTTTCGATTTGTTTTTTGGCTTCTCGCATCTAAGTACTGTTCTGTGAGGCACTGCGCGTGTCGCCACTCTTCAGAGGACGTAATCAACGTGACTTGAAAGATAAGAGTACGCCGCTTCGTTCAGACCTTTCTCCTAAATTAGCGCCATTCGAGTCGAAGGCAATCCTCGGCCGGCCGTGGTCGCCCATTCCCATTCAAATCATCCGGCTCACGCTTAACGCTGCGCTTCTCGGCGCTCTGCGCACAGTCTATTCGCGGTGCTGCGGTGTACCGCATTTCACACTGGAAAACGGCCCTTAAACCACTTCGATTTCAAAGACGATAGAGTGGCTTCTTTCTCGTCTTCGATGCTTTTCCTACAGGAGCTATCTTCTTCTCGCCACTTATGTCTTCATAATGTCAGCACTAAGCAATGGGCCTATCAAGATTTCACTCTCGTGGGCTACACGGCTACTTCTAACATCTGTGATGGTGAATGTTGCGATATATTTTTTCACACGTGCACTTGTGTGTTGTCCTCCCCGTCCTGCTGTGACCTCTTGTTTAGGTGTGAACTCTTGTTTAGGAGGTCCCCTTGCAGCCTAGAGCTTTGGGACCTCCTTCGGTAAATTATCCTTCTGTATATTATTTTTCCTATGTATTATCTTTTTCAAATCAATAAAATTATTTCTTCTTCTTCTTCTTCATAGCCCACATAATAGAATCATACTCCACTTTATTTCAAACACATATGTTGGTAGTCGCCTCCTGGCAAAAAAAAATTACAGCATATACTCGGGTGAATGATGAACAGCTTGGGCGAAGCTCCTGAAGCAATCATGGTTACACCCTGAAATGTTCAGTGGTTTCGCCCAGCAGTAATCAAAGTGATACGCCGCTTTGATTACTGCCCGCTATCTAGCGTGCAGGGTGGCACTGCTTTTTTTCTCTTTTTTCTTTCTTTTTTTTCCCACATATTGCACACATCTCTATGGGACAGCGCCGTCTTGTATATCGTCACCCAACTGAAGTTTGCATGCATCTCTATGGGACAGCGCCATCTATTGAATGATAAGGGAGACGCGACGGCGGGGGCACGCCGCATGGAGCGACGACCGACCAGGTGATGCTATAAGGAGGTTCGCCCCTAAAATTACACCATCTCCCGCTAAAGGGGACCATGAGGCGATGCCAAGCCGGAGCACCTACGCGCGTCGTGTCTTCCTTCTAGCCTGGCCGTTAATTCTCACAGGGCGAGCGGGGAAGGCGGTCTACCGGCGCGACAGGGTGGCAGCGTAGAAGAGGAGAGAGAAGGGGAGCGGACGCGCATGCGCTGGCGCTCATCGCGGCGCTGCGCAGGAGAGAATAGTGAGTAATAGCTAAGCGCCTCAGCGGGCCAGCGGGCCCAGCGTAGGAGCGGAGAGGGCAGCGGAGCGCAAGACGAAAAGAAGAGTAATAGGTAAGCGTCGCCCCACTCGTTTCAGCGGATCTCATTGCTGTGCCACCTGTTGAACAAGCTTGAAGTTACTGTCGATCGAGCAGTGGATTTGCTTCGTCACCTGCCGAATAAAATTGAAGTTACTGCGACAAAAATAATGCAAAAAGCATTTTTTCTTAAATTTTAATTGATTTATTGGAGGTGCCACCGACGACATGCCGCCGCCGCTTGTGTTGGGGGCTGCCATCTTGGTAAACGCTCGCACGCTCGTCCGCTGCGCACGCTTCGCTGAGGAGACGAAATGAGCGGGCGAGCGGTTCGCTCCGTAAAGACGCGGGCTTTCGCAGCGTGCCGCGCATGCGCAGTTCGCCTCTCCGCTCGTCCGCTGGGCGCGCTGGCTCGCAAACCCGCCCAGCTATTACTCTCTAATTTCGGCATGTCGAGCCCGCATTTCAAAGGAGTCAACCGAAGCAAGCGCTGGACTGAACGCGCGCAGCGTTCTACCATTTGAAGGAGAGGAGACTAGAGGAGGAGAGTGGCGCATGCGCCGCGGAGCAGAAGCGAGAATGCAGGAGAAGCGCAAGCAGGTGCTGGTAGAGCAGTGGAGAGAGTAACGCGCAGCTGTTGGAGAGAGGGAAGGAGGAGAGTTGCGCATGCGTAGTGTGAGTGCGGACAAGCAGGCCGCGGGACATTCCCCCGAGCAAGAGATGCTTCGCTTCTAAAAAAGGTGTCACAGACAGTCTGGCAGGGCCCGGTGTCCTAGAGCGAGCAACAGGCAACGGATCTCACAAAATCGTAGCAATGGTAAACAAATACAGTCATTAGAGAAAATGAAATGAACTTGCTTAAGGACGGGTACAGCATACGTGATGGAAGCTATCTCATAAACCCGTAAACGCAGCAGGATAAGAAAGATGCATGAAATAATGAGGAAGGCTATGAAAAAAATAATGCACTGAAATTTTTACATGCAGACAAAGGAACAAGGTAAATGGTGCGGAACAGTCATGCGAAGGTAAATGAGCATTAATTGCTTAATCAGGTAAACACGCATTCGCGATTTAAACATGTTGATTGAGGTATCGAAATTAAGGTGAGTATTTTTAAGAGGTTGTGAACTGTGTCTATATGCGATAGTCAAGACTGCACCTGTCGTAATTTGTGTGTGTACGCTCACAATTATGGTAGGCCAGAATTACGGCGGGACACGTTTACGGCAGGCACGAACTGAAACGAAATAAAATCCATTCAAATCAACAGCTGCTGTTTACTGGAAATGGATGTGAGAGATATGTTAACACGCAAGCCGTCTCTAAGAACGTGGGCGCGTCTCCAGTTGCACGCTTCAGTTTTAACTGCGTTGTCCACGGGTGCACTAATTACAGGTCGGCCAACAAACCCGCCATCTCGAAACATAGGCTTTAGAGGCCTTTGCTCCCTGGAATAGAAGACAAAGGGTGGGAGGGGGTGCCTTAAACGAAGCTTGAAAAGTTGGGGTTGAGCAAACATGGTTAACAGCGCGTGGTTTTCTGCGTGCGTAATTGGCCGCGTCCGTCGCTCCTCGAAGTTCTTTGTTACAGCGAGAGAAGGAGTCGCATTTTTTAGTATCTTGTTTCTTGACCCGAGCGTACAATACGCATAATCAGCGCGCACTCTTGGCTCATTACAAATGCAAATCGCCCTGTCCACGTATTTGTGTCGCAGTGCTCTGGACGCGGAGGCGTACAGGACGGCGGGATGTGTGCTGCCGCCCTGTGGGTGGCGGCGCTCCTCACCGTGCTGTCGTCGGCTCTGCTCTTGCGGCGACGCCGCTACAACCGGTCGCGACGCAGGCATCGGCGAATTTCGTGCAGCAGACAAGTTTATGTTCTGTTTTGTTTTACCCGCCTGTCTTTGGAGAAGCTGAGCTTCATATAACCATGGCTACTCCATCTTTATAATTTCTGCAGCTCACAGAAATGTGGTTACGCAGAAAACAAGAACTAAGAGGTGGATTAAAAACACATAACACACTTACACAAATAGGAGTTTACTTGCAAGAGCTCACTCTTCAATAGAACATTCACAGGCACGCATTTATACCCGCGTTCTACCCACAGTACACAGACTAACACATCACTTCGTATACACCTACACATAGCTGCAGATCGCAAACACTTATCCTAGTCCAGTGTGCACTAAGAAGACTTTTAAAGAGATGATCGCCTTTTGCTGAAGATGCTTTTCAATCCACCGCGCTAGTTCGCATCGATTTCAAGTACTGTTGTGCTCTGTGCGAAGCGCCTCGAACTTGCAGTAGTGGAGAGTTAAAGTGACTTGATATTCTTTCACCTTGTCAATGAATAAACAAGAGGAGTTTCGTCGAGGGGTTCGTTTCTTTGTTAAGGTGAGCCAAATGAATCTGACAGAGGATTATGCCAGAAAAAGCATAGGAGGCATTATTTGTCGTCTTTCACTGTAATGTAGTAATATTGCGTAAATATAAATTAAATAAATTACAAGGCAAATCACCCTTTGTGCCGGTGGGATCCTAACCCACAGCTTCCGAATTACGCAAGATTGTCTGGCCTGATTGCCAGTTCGATACATTTTCTTGTGTTCATCTTCTCAATGACGCGCTAAACAAGGGTCGGAGAAAAAAAAAGTAAGGAAAGGGAAGAGAGAAAGTGTTACTTTACGTTGTTTTGTCTTTCGTTCTAAAGAAATTTTGAAGTATGAACTGATGGAGCGGAAGTTCGAAATTTGTTCGGTAGAAGCTCCAAGGAAAGTCCATCGTTATATTTTTTTTTTCTTAGGCGGTACCTGTACTGTCGATGTGGCGTGTTGTATTTGTTTCCTTGTCACGGCGACCGTGATTTGATGGGACAAGAATATAAAATAGGTTTCCACAGACATCTTGAAGGGTGAACCCCACGTGATGAAGCTCAATTAGGAGACCAATATTGCGTCATTTCTTTACTGGCGTTGTTGCTCTGATACGACAAGAAACAATCAATCTGTTAATCAATCAATCAATCAACTCTGCAGACTTCGAAACAGCCCCTCTAACATTCACAGGAAGGCTAGACACACTCGGACTCTTTTCGGCTTACTCGGAGCTGAACTGTAGCTTGGGGATAAGTCCGAGTCTGAGTGAAGAAAATGGTGACTGAGATCGTCGTCGCGTGTTTGCCGGCTCCCGTGAGCTAATATTGTGCGCATTACTGTGACAGCCGGTCAAGTAACGAAATTCTGGTTGCTGCATCACGGGGCTGCTTCATAAGAAGCCAACTGAATAAAAGCAGGAGAAAATTTATGAAGTAAGCTGATATTGGAAGATGAAGATCTATATTGCATCCTAGAGTTTTGTATGCAAACACCATGACGGTAATATTATGCGCACTGCAGTGAGAAAATTCAGATTTTCTTTAACCCAGTCTTCTTCGTCAAGGTAGCTAAATACAAACGAAGCCTTGAAGGATAGCACCAATTGAGAGTTCTCTGGTATCTGTGTGCCTTCACATGTAGGCGTCGCTTTGGTCATGGCGTCCCGCTCGTGAGCCACTATCATACAATTTCGCCTTGCTTTTGAGGAAAACTGCAGCAAATCGATGCCTCTGTGGCATCGATATTACCTCTGAAACTGGTTTTCCTGCAGCTTGTAAATGCCTCAGGAGAAGCGAACCTACCGTTCAAATAACTGCCTTGCCGGCACTCTAGTATGTCGGTCGGTCGTTCGGTCGGTCGGTTGGGCGACCGACCAACCGACCGACCGACCGACCGTCCGACCGACCGACCGACCGACCGATTGATCGGTCGCTAAAACCGTCAGCTAAACCGGTCGATCTAAAAGGAAAACAACAAAAATAAACGAGTGTTAGATTACACGATGTCGACCGTAATATGAGAGCTTACAGAAGAAATTCAGAACTTCCATTGTCCCGGCAAGTGTCAAATCCTTTACACCATTTTTTAAGGGACAGACGATTGGCCAACACGTGTGATTATATCATAATGGAAATGAAAAAAAAAAACATGAATTATATTGTCAGATTCAACAATGCTTTTCGCGATCTCAGTAGGATTTCTATTAAATGCGAGGCATTTCTTAGCGAACCTTTGGCACTTTGAATGTTTCTATCTATCTATCTATCTATCTATCTATCTATCTATCTATCTATCTATCTATCTATCTATCTATCTATCTATCTATCTATCTATCTATCCGGAGGCCTACATCTTGGTGCTCTCGTGATCGCCTCCTTTAGCTGGTGTACACTGAAATTGCCAATTGGCATGGGAAAGTAAGAGGATTTGACGAATATGACTGTCCAGTCATGACATGAATAACGTGAAAATCCGGTCGAGTACGTCGCCAAAACCTTTCCTCCGTACACGTGTGGCACATACCCGTTCACATCGGGCCGCGGTGTACGCGTATGCGCCACAGGTGATTGACAGCTTATATCTACCCAGGAACGGCGAGAACAGACATTGGTACCTTAAATGCGAAAGAGTTAAAAAAAAAACGCCAGGCCTGCGCTGAAACCGCAGCACAGTCACAGCGAAAGCTGGAAGAGCGGCGTTTCTAGAGCCCGTTGTCAGCTCTCGTGGAATCGAGCCCAAGCATTCTGCGTGGCAATCAGGTATGCTACCACAGAGCCACATGAGGTCTATAAACTCGTTTGGAAAAACAGCCTACGCAGGCGTAATATCAGTGCAACGTCAATTGTGGTTGTGGTGCTGGCTGTCTAATTTTAAAGGAAAGCGACAAACACTACATATGTACTCCTGCAATACAGGCTTCATATCAGATTAACGTTTGTGGTTCCAGTTTTGGCTCAGCTTTTATAGCAGTCTAATAAACATTTCATTGGTATTCCTATGATACAGCAAGCAATATTGAAGCATTGTTCTAACCCAAAGGAATACATTAATGGAAGTTACGTATGATATTCACATGATTGCACCGTAATGTGCTCTTACTTTCGATACTACTGACGTATTCACTCCAACGTAAGGGCTGACGTTACGTCGCACCTTAACTTACCCTTTAAGCGCCAGTGTCGTCAACGGGCCTGGCAAGCCCACGATGTGCACGCAGCTACTGCACTTACAAAAACACGTCGATCCACCTCGTAACGCTTGGCTGAAAGCCATAAAATAGAGCACAGAAGTACTCGTTGACTGCTTCGCATGAAACCGATTCCCACAACGCGTGGGGTCTGCCGAATGTTGTTTTTTTTTAATTGAGTTAAAAGTAAAGAAAACAAACGGTATGTCTTGCCTAATGAAAGAAACTTGAAGCTCGAATTTTGGAGTCGTTCACATTGCTGTACGTAGTCTGATAATTTCATGCGCGCCATAACTGGTGCTCTATTTTGTTCTGCTTACGAGGTAAAAGGAGTTGCACGCTGAAAAGTGGCTCTGCCTTCGCGGCAACTGGCGGTGCATGTCGAGCCGCGACGGATAAGTGCGGAGTGCACGCATGCGCAGAGAACCGCTGCGCACAAGCAAGAACCGCTCTCGCGCTCTACTCCCACCGTTTCCATCATGTTTTGTGTGCATGCGGCTTCACAATCACAGCACGGAGCAAAATTCCTATAATAGATGTTTCACGGCACTTCATGCGTTAGCATTTCGTGATTACACACTCTGACTAGTAACCTTTCCGCTGCGCTAAAGAAAACAGGTGCCATAGAAATTAGTTGTCTGTCCCTTAAGTTCGTTGAGCAAAAGGAAACGTACGCGTCGCACTTTCAAGTAACATTGAGGTTAACTACGACTCCCCACTCCCTAAACGTTTGCAATCGGTAAGGCTTCTTATCCTGTCGTCTCCTTATCCTGCATCTGCCGTGGCGCAAGCTTTTGCGTCACGTCCCATGTTAGAATAGTATGGAGATGTTAAAAGGTGCACACGGCCTTACGTGACGTCACAGCAATGCCAGTATAAGAGCAAGCTGTTCTGGTCAATAACGCCAGTTGCTTTTCTGCTGCTGAACTGTTGCCGCTAGTTTTCGTCAGTTCGTCTTGACTTCGTGACGACATCACGAAGTCAAGACGACGCCTCAAATACTGGAGATATGTCACGTCATGATGACCTCAAAGGGTGATGTCAACGATGGCGTCACGTTACACTGCGGTCATGTGACTTTTGGTACGTCGCCTGCAAACGCTCACATTCACTTGGGTGTGAAGTGATTTCGACCGACTTTTATTACTTAGTGGTTTTCTGCAACGTTCCCGCTGACGCCGTCGACAAGGTCTTGCGATGTATCGTCAGGTCGTGCGAAATATCGAAAACCGCTTGACTCGTGCGACATATAAGGCTTCCGCTTTTAAAACGAACCACATTACTGAATAGTCCGGTGACTCATTCGGGAATTTAGGTAAACCCCGCCTGCGCGTCGGCCACAAAACCTCGCACTCTGGTGGCTTCCACGGCCCCCTGGAAGGCCCATAGTTGGCTTTTAAGGATGGACTTGAGCAGCGAGTCTCCCAGCGCGTTCGGGTTTTCTCTTCTTTTGTTAAGGAATGTAATCTTACGCATAGCGCAAGTAACACAGAAACGCGTGGGTCGAAACAAAACACTGCGCCTTGGCCACTACCTTCCTGACTGCTTCGCATAACACCGATTGCCGCAGTGCGTGGGATCTGCCAGAAGCGCTTCGTTATATTCGCTTAAAGGATGTGAAGTATGTGTAGCCTGTCCTAATAATATTCGTGTGCAGCTGCATGAAGCAATATTCCTAATTATGTATTGAGAAGGAAATTCAAAAGGTGCCCAGAGAAATAGCATGGGCTAAACAGATTGGTGAAACGTACAGGCCAAGTCAAGATTCGGCTCCACGAACACCGTTTGTAGCTTCGAGAGTCTCATTTCAATAAATTTGACCGCGGGCTGAAACCCCGCTAACGGTTTGCGGAACAGCGAGTGACTTAAAGGGCCCCTCACCAGATTTGACAATTTTGAGCTAACGAGCGCAATGCATACACTGGGCGTTCACGAACACGTCTGCCAAAATTTGCAACGCTACGCGCCGCGGAAATGGGTCAAATTTCAAGGTGAACGCTGCTTGCCCTTCCTCTCACGGGCGCGCGCTTTAGAGAATGAGGGGATGACGTTCATGAGAAAATGGCCCTACGTAGATGATAGTGCTGTGATGTTGCTCCTCTACGTAGATGACTGTGCTCTGACGTAGCCAACAGTAGCACGTGACACTGCAATAATTATTTGACACGACATGTGTAGTTTGTGTAATTTGTTTCTTGAATAGAATAATAAAACTTGAGAGAAATAATTAGACACACAAAGGGAATGTGTGCGTCTCTTTCATTTTTTTTTTGTGCATTGCAGCGAGATGCGGGGCTAATGTGCCTCCCTTTCCCATGCGTTCGTGTCCCCGCGGTTAGCGCATCGAGCCAATGCCACCTAGAATATTCTAGAGGGCGCTGATCGAGCAGACGCCAGCCCTGGAAACGAAAGTAATGTTCTGGCGCGTTCGAGCACTCATTATGCTCATTTATTCTACCTCGTCCAAGTAAACGTTGATGCGGCACTGGCTCATGATACCGCCACTCTCGTGCCCGTACAAATGTCTCAACTTTCATGCCCCGTCGCGCAGAAAGAGGCAGTACACCACAGAGAACGCCGACAAAACGCCCACGGCCGCTACATAAAAACAAAAGTAGCGGCCGTGCAACGCCGCTCGCGTGCTCGGGCTGGCTCGGGCACGTCATGCGCACGTGACCATGCATGCGCATGACGTGTTCATGCGTATGTGTCAAGTGAAGAGGGCAGGGAAGGGATTTGGCTTGCTAAGGCTACACTGGGCGAGTGGCAAGGGTTTGAAATTTTCCTCCTCGCATCATGGTTTCGCGCCGCTACAAATTATTGTTTTTCTCAGCTCGTAATGAACCGATTTGAAAAATTCTTGCGGCATGCTGCTCTTCAATCGGCACACAACAACTTCCAGCGTCTAACTAAAATTTGCTATGTGGCCTGGTGAGGGGCCCTTTAAAAAGAACAGTGGAATCAATAGACTCATGCAGTCTGGGAAAAGCTTCCTCGAAGGATATGAGTGAAATGGTGGCAAATAGCACACTTAGAAAAGATGAGGAAAAAAGAATCTAGTGCGACAGAACGGAAAAAGATGGCGTTGCAATCCCGTCCATGGCGAAGTGCGCGAGAATGACTGGTTCAGAAGATCGAGGGCATTGCCGAGGAGGTTAAAAAAATTGCTGGAGCGGCGATGATTTCGCAAGAGTGAAGCCGTGCCCACCACAAGATTGCGGCTGTGCCCGCCATCTTAGTAGGGGCACGATAAACCATCGGCGTTTGGCGAAGGAAAGCGAGCGTTTTCCTCGCACGCCATACGAGTTTAATATGGCAACTTTTACGGGTCAGATACTGCTCCAAGTATGTCTTTGTGTTACTAGTTTTCATAAGTAAGCCTCAAAGTCGTGGCAAATTTTATTGGCGATCCATCGCCAATACTCCTCTCGACCGGCTACTTTTGTCGGCAACAACGATCTTTTATTTTATCATTAACGTAGTATTTACACAAACAGATCGAAGCCATTTGATCTCTAAGTGGGCACCACCAGAAAAAGAGCATGTTTGCGAGCTCTTTGGTGGGCAAAAGCTGGCTTCACTTTTGCTGGCAAGGCATTGCGAGAGCTTCCACTCCAGAATTTTAAAGACGATAGTCTTTCTTAGGGAACTTAAACGCAGAAATTTTGGTCTGTCTTTCTGTCTGTCCTTCTGTCTGTCTTTCTGTTTTGTCGGCACGTCCCTCGATTCAGCAACTCGGCCAAAGTTGAACCACTTGCACAAGGGCCAGCCATCGTGAACGGCTCACTAGGTTCATGCTTGTGTACATGGTTGATCAAAAAGCAAACTTTACGCACATCTGAGGCGCAACATCACTAGGTAAGTATTAGGTGGTGTGTTCCTTTAATAGAAAATACATAGATACGTAATTTTAGAGACCCTAGTTTCTTAAGCTGCGCTGAAAATGCGACTGCGCCGAAACTTGGCTTCTGCCGTGTCTGCGCGAGCTCATTGTTGTGTTTCGGTTTCAGTTCAGTATTGCACTGTACGAGTGCCATGGGGCGCCGCTCTGGCATTCCTGCTTTACCCAGGCAACGTGAATATAAAAGAGTATGTGGAGAGTACTCGTTCAGTGCGGACGTTTCCTCTGCTTCGGCGCTTCGCGCCAAACCGCGTGTTCGGGCTGGCTGGCGTCCCCGCCGGTCGCGTTGGTCACCGCCGGTCTTGCCTGCTGCTGCGCCGGGACTACCAGCCCGCAACACAGCATTCACGTTTCCCGACGTATTGCCAGATGGCGTTCATATCTCACGCAGCGACTCTTCTATCGTCTTTAGACGACATTTGCAGCGAAGCACGCAGATACGCGGCCAAATTTTTTTTTTAAAACCTCCTTGGGCATTGCCTATGTGTGAGCGGTTGGCACTATGGGGAGTAGTTCCAAATGTCCACTGTCCCAACCGCGGCAGAAGGGAGGCGAGACAGCAAACTATGCGTGTACGGTGGCGAAAGGTGTCTGGCACATTGTGCAACGCCTTTTTAACATTCGTGCTCCCGCACGAGAACAAAGCAGGGGCTGTTCGAACGAACAGTCTTTACAGCTAGTCCACAAACGACTGGTCCACAAAACGCGCCTCACTATGTGGAATTACCGCGATGAGTAGCTGGAAAAACACCGATAAGAGGCATTCCTGCGACACGTGTCTTCAAATTAAGGAAGGGACTGCTGGAGTTTCCAGTAGTCTCGTACTTCGACTTCCAGTTTCATCGTGGGCGGAGCCACCGACTTGATCTGGGGGCCTCTGGCTCGCCAGATTCGAGTTCCTCAGGACTCCCATAAAGTTCTTGTCATGTCATGTCGTACTAACAGATCTTCCACTCAGTATGCATGCGTAAGTGACAGTCTTCAATATGAGAACAATTTGACCCAGCTTATTGTTTCCTTAATATGTGGGCATTTGGACATACAGAGATAAACCAGTGTTTTAGTGTTCGTCTGTGAAATGTATATACTGCTTTTACTTGTTTCGCTTGTTTTGTTTGTTTATGTGCAAGTTATATGTACAATAAAAATTCCGCTTATGTAGTTTGTAGGGACAGCGAACCGCTTTCCCATAGTAGAGTACTATTATAGTACTCTGGATCGTTCACAGTTTGTGCTAAGCACACACTCCAATGTCCCTTGGTTTGGTTCTCTTGTTGCTATTTATCCACGCATATCGCTTCCCTGCTCGCTGCTCAATGTACCTCGTTATCTGCTCTCATTGATTACCGCACGGGCGAAGTCGAGAGAGTGTGTTATTTTTTTCTTTTTTTAACAGCCAAGCAGCACGCAGCCAAAAACGCATCATGTGGAAAGGAGAGTGCAATGTGTCCCGAGAGAAAAACGCTCGCTGCGAAATGGTTAGGCACTAATGAAAAAATTCTGTCATCGTTCGTTTTGCCTTCATTTCTCAAACTCCCTGTATTGTTATTTATTTTCTTCTCTCCGCTTTTTCGAATAAATTAGCGAGGCGCAGGGCGTGATCTGTCTCACGGGGCACGAACACGAGAAGCGGAGATACGTTCCGCAGAAGCCACGGCTACAGCCACGCTCGGTATGCAGTGACTGGAATGGCTCTGAACAGGAAGACATACACGACGCCATTATAAATTATGCAAAATTAAACTTCTTCATGTAAGGACGGTGTGACTTAGTTTATTGTTGTGCCGTTTAGTTATGTTAACTTAGCGCACTGCGTCATTTTGCTTCATGCTTCCAATTTATTATACAGACAGACAGATAGATAGATAGATAGATAGATAGATAGATAGATAGATAGATAGATAGATAGATAGATAGATAGATAGATAGATAGATAGATAGATAGATAGACAGACAGACAGACAGACAGACAGACAGACAGACAGACAGACAGACCGACCGACCGACCGACCGACCGACCGACCGACCGACCGACCGACCGACCGACCGACCGACCGACCGACCGACCGACCGACCGACCGACCGACCGACCGACCGACCGACCGACCGACCGACCGACCGACCGACCGACCGACCGACCGACCGACCGACCGACCGACCGACCGACCGACCGACCGACCGACCGACCGACCGACCGACCGACCGACCGACCGACCGACCGACCGACCGACCGACCGACCGACCGACCGACCGACCGACCGACCGACCCCCTGATTGATTTATTTATTTATTGATTGATTGATTGATTGATTGATTGATTGATTGATTGATTGATTTTACCCTCAGGGTTTGCATATTACAGAGTGGAGGGGATGTTACAATCAAATTGAGAAAGAACACTTGATACAAAATAAAAGCACGAAACCTAAACAATCCACAGAATTATATAAAATAGATGGCATAACAAAGATGTCAACAAAAAGGAATGCAGCGGTAACGATACTGCATGTAATTCATGTTAAAGAACCAAATAAAAAAACAACAACAAAAAGAAGCCAGAAAAGAAGAAACGTGGCAAAGAAATCAAATGGCAGGAACGGACAACGTCAAACTTATTTTGCAAACGAACCTTCAAGCATGATGGGTTTGTAATAGAGGTAGCTGATTGAGGCATTATATTCTATTCGGATGTAGTTCTTCGTATGAATGTATGCGAGTAGGTTGCGGTTCTGCAGCAAGCAACATGATGTTTTTGTGTGTTTAATTCTGGGTGATATGAACGAGGGGGGGGGGGGTTAACAAACTGTTCGTGAAAGTTATTGTTGTGATAACAAAGTTTATGAAAGAGACTGGGCAGTGCTATTTTGCGTCGAATGGCGAGTTCAGGAAAGTTAATCTAGGACTTCATTAGGGTAACACTGGCCGTGCGGTTATAATAGGATAAAATAAAGCGAACTGAACTATTCTGGACAGCCTCGAGTTAATGTGTTTGTGTGGTGCCACCAGGATCCCAGATGGACGATGCATATTCGAGAGATGGACTAATGCAAGTAGTGTAAAGAAGTTTGTTAAGGGATGAGGATGCCATGTGGAAATTTTTTCGAAAATACCCGAGTGAACGGGTAGCTTTGGCGATGATCTACTCCACATAATGGTTCCGTGGCAGCTTATTTGAAATATGAACACCTAGATATTTATAAGATAAAACAGCCTCGTGGAAGGTATTGTTAAGATGATAGTGTGGACACAAAAGTGAGGTTCGGCACGCAGGCATTGCTTTGCACTTTGAAATGTTAAGTTCCGTGTTCCACAACTGACAGCACGTAAGTATGTTTTTTAGCATATTTACCATAGATCCGATAGATATATAATCAGAAATAAGAGACTATCAAGCCAAGGAGAGCATACGGGGATATCATTTGTAGTAATTGCGATGTAATCGTGAAGAAATTTAGGTGGATGAAAAGACCGCTTATTGCCGGCAGGGACTCAAACGTGCAACCTTCGAATAACGCGTCCGATGCTCCACCAATTGAGCTATGGCGGTGGACTTCCTTCCGTACACTTTATCGGGCACATCTGTGCATATACACGCGAGACTGTTCGTCAGCGCCGCTCGTAGCCATGGCGGCGAATGTGGAAACTATTTTTTCGCCTGCTGGCCTCGCGTAGCACGTATGTTGAGGTTCGTAAGATTCGTACCAAGCCTTCGTAGGTGCGGTCAGGATATGATATTCACAAAGGGATATAAAAATCGGCTTCTGTTTTATTATCGCTTATAGCTGTCAACTTCCTATCCATCAAATAAAGGAGCAGTACTAAACCAAGCGTAACTAGGTTAGTGCACTTCTTGAGTGCTCTTGTAACGGCTTCTCACGCTGGCCATTTCACGCTTTTTACTACCCGTTCAAGGTCGTTAACCGAGTGTTCTTTCAGGGTGCGCATACTCCTAAAAAGACAAAAAAAGAAAAAAGAGTGGGCGAGAAAGCCTTATCGCGCCGTTACAGCCACCAAGGTTGCTGGGCCGCTGTCGCGAGCGAGACCATTTCCACAATCGCAGCGAGAATGGTCTGTCCACGCACTCTTAAAATCGTAGTTCTCGGTCACTCAGAGTGGCAGTTTGAACGCGCAACGTGCAGCATGATGAATACACCAATCAAACGAAGGGACAGGAATGAATAAACAAAACAAGCAGGCTATATTATAAAGCATCGCAAAAATTGCAAACGTAGTGCTGAGCCAGTGGTATGCATTCCATAAAAGAAGGAACTGAAAAAAAAATCAACGAAAAAGACAGCGAATTGCCGAGAAATTTAGTGATAGTAGAGCACGGAATAAGAGCTCCAACTTTTTTTTACGACCTTCGCTGGTAAAAATTAGGAGTTGAAAAAAATAAATGGTCCTGTCTCTTAAATATCACGAGATCTTGACGAGAAAACAAACTTAGAAAGAAGATCACTATTACTAACACGAACTAGAAAAAAAAGATGAAGTTTGAGACGTAGAAAAGACTTTCCGTTCCACTGAAGTCGATGGTTCAGAAAAGAGGCGCACTAGACCTTTTTTTTTCGGTTTCGTTTTTGACCGTCGATACGCATATAAAACATAACCTTATCATTGCTGCTTTGCTGCAACACACTCAATCAAGGGCAATGTCAAAAAACATTTTCCGTAATGGCGGTGGCTCTTCTCAGCGACACGCTTCTCTCTTTATGGTTACCACGACGGTACGAAAGTACTCGGGCACTTACTTCAGTACTTAACTACTTCATTTTAGGGATAAGTTCCGCGCAGCTCTGTTGAGGCTGACGCAATACTCGCTTTACTTCACGAAAAGTTGCGCGTAACACGTCGATAACTATTTCCAGTTTGTTTCATAACCACGCCGATGTTGTTGAAAGCTATTGACAATTAGCGCCCACTGCGCACGATATCTTTCTTTAGGGTATGAGCCGTGGGGGCGCACATGTGAGACTCCGTCACTCTGTGTTATGTAGTGGAATAAAATTAAATGTGGCTAAGCTTACAATAGATAGATAGATAGATAGATAGATAGATAGATAGATAGATAGATAGATAGATAGATAGATAGATAGATAGATAGATAGATAGATAGATAGATAGATAGATAGATAGATAGATAGATGGATAGGATAGATAGATAATAGATAGATAAGAATAGATAGATAGATAGATAGATAGATATATAGATAGATAGATAGATAGATAGAGATAGATAGATAGATAGATAGATAGATAGATAGATAGATAGATAGATAGATAGATAGATAGATATTCGATGGCGTGTTGATTACAATATTCCAACGTCCCATCCACCACTCATGACCAGTATTTGGGGACGTGGGCGCGTAGCGCCATCTCTCGTCAGTGACAGCGGTGGCCTGCCGCAACTGAATGGGAAATAGGCGAAAAAAAATCATGTGAGATGAAAAACGCTAGTTATCAAAAACTAGTCCCTGTTCTATACAGCAGAGACATTTGAACATTCTGTTGAGAATACAGTGTCGCACTACAAATCGCGTGTCTTGCCAGAGTGTTTAATATTATACAATGGGGCGCCCATGTACGTGTTTCTAATGGGCGG
>NC_051182.1:121767806-121799365 GCF_013339695.2 Rhipicephalus sanguineus | reverse complement strand
GCCGCGCTGGTTTTTCAATACGCACTAGCTTTAGATATCGGAGCTTTTACATGTCGATTATACCGTTACGCAGCACCAGCGTGGTGTCAATACTCTGGGCCATTACGCGATGCATTGTTTAAACTGATACTGCAACAGGAAAAGGAATAAAAAACGCCAGGCCTGCGCGGAAAGCGCAGCACAGTCACAGCGAAAGCTGGAAGAGCGGCATTTCTAGAGCCCGTTATAAACTCTCTTGTCGCTACTAAAAAAAGTAAACTAGCAACGTACCCACTACGCCACAAATCATAATTTTTGTGAAGTTGGGAAGCAGCCACCACGACATGATTCGTCATTCTGCGGAGAAGCGAGGTACCAGCTAGACGTCTGTAAGGCATTATGTGCACTGTGTTGACGCTACGAATGATGACGATGAAGAATTATGGCTCAGCACTTGTAGTGGGTTGGGAAGCTTTAAACGGTCCACCAGTTATAAATTTGCATGGGTGACGCCCGGTCACTATTCCCTCTCCCGCCATGCTGTATAACATACGTTGACGTGGGAGAGAGAGTGGGGGGGGGGGACAAAGAACTTTATTGAGACCCCGAGGAAATGAATCATGCGCCTATGGGCTTCCTTGGCAACCAATACAAGTGCACTTGCGAGGAACCCCACTTGCTCTATAAATCATTGTAATTTTTTTAGAAGTTGGGAAGCAGGCACTGTGCCATTTTCGTCATTTTTACGGAGAACCGTGGTACATAACTGCTGAAACGCATGTAAGGCATTATGCGCACTTTGTTGATGCTGTGCCTGATGACGATGAAGAATTATGGCGGAGTCCTTGTAATGGTTGGAAGCATTCAACAACCGACTCGTTGCGCAATTCGCATTGTGTGACGCCTGGTTACACTATTCGCGTTGTGTGACGCTTCGTGCTTATTTTACTCTTCTACCACTCTATATTGCAAATGTTAATGCGGTTCCTTCCCGACATGAAGCCTGTATAGGACCTTTTTGCAAAGCAGCTTCAAGCACCGGCATGGCTCAGAGGTTGAATACTGGTCTCCCACGCAGAGTGCCCAGGTTCGAAGCTCGTTCCATCCTGGAATTTTTTTCTTATTTCCTTTCTTTTCTTATTTCGAGCGATACTGGTTACGGACACCGGCGGCGGCGGCGGTGTCCGTAACCGCTGTAAAACCTAAAACACAAAGACGGTTAAGTTGAAGGGTGGACGCGAAAGGAAAAACCTTATGCCTACGGGAAAGGCGAATGCAGAGATTAAAGGTGTCGTGTTGTGGAGGGAGGCGCAAGGTACGAGAAAAAGAACGAAAAGGACTAAAATTGCACGGAAAACGTTGACGAAAAAAGACACACACACACACACACACACACACGTATATTAGAACCAACAGACCAGACAGCCCAGAAGATTATCGGGGATGTTATTCGTAGTAATGTAGTGTAAATGTGAAGAAAGTAAAGTGGACGAGAATATAATTAACTTGCTGCCGGCGGGGACAGAGCCTGTGACCTTCCAATAAGACGTCCCATGTTCTACCACCGAGCTACGGTAGTGGTCATTTCGCCGTCTCCTTTCGGGGGCATGTATGTGCATATAGGCATGTGTATGTACATTCACACCAGGGGCGCAGCCAGAATTTTTTCCGGGGGGGAGGGGGGTTGAACCATACTTTATGTATGTTCGTGCATGCGTTTGTATGTGCGCGTGTATATATACGCAAGCAAAATTGAAAAATTTCGGGGGGGGGGGTTGCACCCCCCCTGGCTACGCCCCTGATTCACACACACATACACCGTGTGCTTATCGTCCTCTTCAAAATGGATTACCAACGTGGCCAAACTCCCGCACTGGAGAAAGAAAGAAAGAAAGAAAGAAAGAAAGAAAGAAAGAAAGAAAGAAAGAAAGAAAGAAAGAAAGAAAGAAAGAAGAAAGAAAGAAAGAAAGAAAGAAAGAAGAAAGAAAGAAAGAAAGGACAAGAAAGAAGAAAGAAAGAAAGAAAGAAAGAAAGAAAGGGTGGCTACTTGGGTGACCCCCGTGCTGAAAAGTGCCAAGAAATCTTCTAATCCGCTGAAGAAAAGTGAAAAGCGAATACGAAGATAAGATAGAGAGGACGAAAGGAAACAAGAAAGTGAACGACGAAGTCCTTAGGAAGGAAAGAAAGGAAAAGCGAAGTACTTAACAAAAGAAGCAGCGACAACGAGATAGATAAGGTACATCAGCTAAATGCAGCGGAAACAATGATGGTAAACACGCACTCAGCGACAACGCTACTGAACATCCAGCGTGTACGTATGTGTCGGAACACCGCCGATGGGTAGTCGCTTTTCGCCTGGCCTATTTGCTGACGTCACCAAGATTGGAGGAAAGCAGAAGAAAGAAAAAGAAAGAAAGACGGCAGGGAATGTCCGGTCACCCTTGCTAGGGGACCAGAACCCAGACGGAGGCGTCTACTTTCCTTTCCCAATGGGGCGGTCAACGTGGATCTTTATGTATCTTTATTTGTGGTCGTCCTTACAGTCGAGGCTCGCGACACGGCGGCTGGGGCACTCCGTCAAGCCAATGGTTCGAACGCTGTCTCCCGCATCGCCGCCTCTCGACGTCTCGGGTACACGGCGTCTTCAGTCTTCCGTGCCACTGCGTTTGGTTGCAGGCGTGGGTGTGTTCCATTAAGGCGGTGTATCGGTTGCTTTACGTGTGCGGGGGATTGCGTCGATTGAGCGCCCGCCACGTCAACGTACACGGTCGAATGCCCCGCCTCGTCTCGCAGCCTGGTGCTTATTCCGATGGATTTCCCTCCCCTTGTCACATCTTTGGTTGCCGGCGGCGGCAGGCGTTTCCTGCGGGGATTAGCCGGGTGCCCCGTACTAGGGATTTGAGAGCGAAATATGCGTGTTTCTGTGAGTACTTGTGAGGGTTGCTTCGTGTATTGGCTCACCTCGGATAGGGATGCCTAAGCTACGAGAGAAAGATATTGCGGTTCGGATGGGAGAGGATAAGTAACGCTCGGTTATCCTTCGGGAGCATCTTCGGGAGCCGTCTGACAATGTTCAGCAGGGGTTATATGTTAATAGTGCGAGCGACAGGTGCTTCTTATGAGACGGACACATCAGCTTGCGAGTGTTTGTTCAATGGTTAAATAAGGAGATGTCCCAGTTCTGCAGTGGGATGGTTGTGCTTGTGGGTGCCTCGTCCCATCTTCAGCGGTCGGTGGGCTTTCTGAAGAATTAAGCGGCAGGAGACAATTGCCTCGGGATGCAGGTGTTCCTTTTTAAACCTTATATGTACGGTAATATGTGGCAATCAGTGGGCACGAGGTATAATTCTAATTGGATAAGCAAAAATACGGAACCGTTGTTCACCGGTTTTCAGTAATGTAAAGAAGAGTGCGAATCTTCGCACAGTGGAAAAATTAGCATTTGTTTTTCATTTGTGGCCTTCCTGTAGAAATAAACTTAATTGAGATGAATTTCTTGCCGATCCATATTCTTTGACGCGATACAATGTGTCGTGTCCTTTCTGCGATGTCTAAACAAAATAAACACCAAAAAGAGCAAAGGAACTAAACAAAGGGAAAGGGAGAGAAGGGAAAATTCCGTGCGTCCGGTCGCACGTTCACCTCCACTTAATAATTTTTGCTTTTAAATGACTTCCATTTTCCACATCCGGCCTTTGAATTCACTTTCGGTTCAGACTTCCGGTCTATTATATCGAAACACGACGCGGGAGCCTCAAAAAGACATAGAAATTCAACGTGAAAACACGCTTCGCCTTAAGACGTGGACATAAGCGATCACTCTAGCGACGTGTCCTTTCAGGCTGGTTTTCGCACCTTAACCAGATGTGCCAACTGACTCCATGTTAACCTCGCTTAATAACAGAGCCTCGCGTACTTCAGTTTTGTTTTTTGTCGCCTCGGGCTTTGATCCCGCCATATTCATCCCAGTCTCTATGGTAACGGCCCTTCTTTAGAGGACGCAGAAAAGCGACGCGAGTAACACGCAAACGAAGCCTCCCTTTTCCCACATTCCTCTTCGAAAAAAATAAAAATAAAGGAATTCGCGAACACCGCTTTAAAAGAGCCTCCCTCGTGTGATCAAGAAACGGGCTTTCCAAAAAGAAAAAAGAAATGTAATCCGGAGCAACAGCGCTTTCTTTCCAAAACCACTTTTGCGTGGCCAAAAAAGGAACGAAAAAAAAATTTCGAATCACACAAAAAGTTTAGACCAAAGTAAAAGGCCAAAAGTTGTAGCGGAGGCGGCACGGTTTCCGTATCTGTTCTCTTCTTGACGCTTCATGTTAGCAGCCTGCAGGATTTCCCCTTTCTTTCTTTCTTTCTTTCTTTCTTTCTTTCTTTCTTTCTTTCTTTCTTTCTTTCTTTCTTTCTTTCTTTCTTTCTTTTTTCTTTCTCTTTCTTTCTTTCTTTCTTTCTTTCTTTCCTTCCTTCCTTCTTTCTTTCTTTTTCTTCGTGGATCGTTGAAAGCGCTCGACGCGCGGGAACTGATTTGTTTCCCGAAGAGAAAGCGAACCGCATGCGTGGCATTGAAGCTTGCGCGTGCGGGACTGCTTCTATACAAAGGCGTAGCAGGCAGGAAGGCAAGGCAGGAGTGTCACGAATCGCAGATGCGGAAGGCGCGAACTCTAAGGGAAAAAGAAGCATCTTTTTATATTCTTCTTTTTTTTTCTTTGGAGGGATGGTGACGAAGGCGACTGAGACTAAGTACGCGGAGAAAATATGTTTGCAGACGATGGTTCAAGGCCCCACTGCATTCGATTTAAAAACACACACTATCGAAAATTGGAAGATATATTTTTTTTTTTCGAGAGAGAGATCGGTGATTCGAAAGCAAACGTCCGCGAGCAAGACGCGGAGATCGTTACGTTTTTTCTTCACACCGCAGCGGGCGTCGGCGCAGAGCAGGCCGGCTGCCGCTTACGCCTCTCTCTACGTGCATTAAAAAACTAGAAGTGAATAGAAAATCTCTATATATAAAGATAGATGCAGAAATATATTTCGAAATAGGCAAAAATGCGTGTGCGTGCGTGTGCGTGCGTGTGTGTGGTGATGGGGGGGGGAGGAGGTTTAAGCAGTGGCAGGGTATCGACTCCTCAAATATTTTTTAATGTTTCTTTTTGTATAGTTTTTTCTTGTCGACGAGTGTCCGAAATGCGTCCACGTGTTCAAAGTGTCTAAGCGAGAAATGCAAGTCGCGTTAACTTCCTTGCATTCTTTGTTGTTTTTATTTTTTCTTCAGGAAATCTATACCTTTTTTTTTTTTTTCCGAATATGCATTTTGACACGCAGTAGACGTCGCTTTTACACTAAGAAGCCTTTTCGTGACTTCGTGGGAAGGAAGGATTAGTGTGCGATTTTGCGCAGCGTACAATATTTCCACTACATTGCCCGTAATATCCCCCCCCCCTTCTTTTTAAATAAATGTGTTTAGGGAGAGTTTGGCGCTGTTGCGTGGCGCCGCCAACTCCTCTACGTCGGATAACTGTACGCTGCCGTGTTAAAAAAACATGCCTTTTCCAGTGCGTATTTTTTCAAGTGACGAAAACACAACAAACATGTTAAATGATAAATATATTTCTAAACACTTGAAACTTACCCTATGCCTGTTACCACGCAGATAATTGTTTCTTTCTGTTTTCTAGATGCGAAGCAGCTTTTGCTGGGGGCTGTGTCCGTTATTCCATTGGCGACCGTGCGCTTTCCACCACCTAGCAAAGCCGTCTGTAACATATTGAGCGCGCGCTCGCGCCAAGGTGAAGTCTTCTTCCTCTTGTTCTTCGACCGCCTTGATGATGATACGTGCAGTGCACTTTAGGGGCCCGGCTGCCGTATGCTGTCCTAGCTTGGGGTAACGCAGACAAGACCATGTGTGCTGGCACGCGCTAGCGCGTTCGGGCCTGTGTAAGGGGCTGGGTAAGAGTCTGTGGCCTCTCACCCTTACACTCTCTCAGCAATGACGTGATGGCGTCGGGGAACGAGAGTCTGCAGACGCGCAATGAACCCGCGTGGCGTGCTCCAAGAAGAGTTCGGGCCGAGTAAAAGCAACAGCAACTACAGTGAATTCATGGTGTGCTCCAATTGCAAGGACGCGTTAACATCGGGCAAGGTGCCCGTGATGAACGGAACTTTAAGTCGACCCATGCGCTGCTTCGCATCCCCACATGGTTCCCTTTAGTGGGAGATGGTGTATCTTATAACGTTTTGGGGCGTTAAGCCCCGACAGTTATTATTATTATTATTATTATTATTAGTAGTAGTAGTAGTAGTAGTAGTAGTAGTAGTAGTATCCTTTCTTTATAACCTCGGCGGAAGCGAAACGGCTCTGACTGGTTGCGGGCGTGGCGTGATGGCGCGCCTATGCAGTTGACGTTGTGCCTTAAGATTAAAGTCAGGTCATGCTATCCTATCCAGGCAACAATAAGATGTGACAACGTTAATGACAAGTAACCACGATAAAAGATCCGATTGCCGTAATATCACAAATCGCAGATAGGCGAGAATCCCACGATCCAGACAGCATCAGTAATAAATAGGAAAGTGGGGCATACAAGTACGCAGGTTACCGGCGCACCTTCGAGGGCCGCATTTCTGTACGCTCAAATAATCGGCACCAGGCTTTTCGCGTGCGACAACGCCGGCACGGAAATCTCTAACTGATAGCAATCTTCGCTTGAAGAAAAATCACTGCATCTCCCGCTAAAGGGGACCATGAGGCGATGGGAGGCAGCGTTTCGGCATGTCGAGCCCGCGTTTCCGAGGTGGAGTGGAGAGGGAGAAGGAAAAATGAGGAGGGGGAAAGGGGAGAGGGGGAGTGGATATGAGATGTGTGGAGAGGGTTTGCGCATGCGCAGTAAGGGTGGTCACGCCGCACACCACCGGTTTCAACTCCGCCATAAGATGTTTCGCATCTAATAACGTTTCTACCCGGAGAACCTGACAATCGGCGCCATATTTCCGGACACGTCGCTGCTCAGCCAGCAGCGCAAGTACCAAGTGAAGCTGCGCGACGGTGTCACCTCCATGACCCGCGGAGGACTGCGCCTCACGCAACTCTTCTCAGTGCACGCGAAGGCCGTACGCATGCCGGTACAATCCACGCCCAAGTGAGTGCCGAAAACCGGCAACGATGTACGGCAAATGCGGGAGATACCACTGCACTGAAGGGATATCACGGTGGATATTTTTGTGCGAACGGAAAAGACATCATAGTGTGAAGAGTTCGCGCCGTCGTGCTGCCAAGGAAGTGATGCTGGCCGATTGAACTCAAAAATAAACGTTTAGTAACACTAACAAAACTATGGGAAAGCTACGCGGTACAATAACGTGGGCACACGCACTCGCCCCTAACCTTGGCCTCGGCGGGGCACACCCTTCCCGCGCACACAGCGTTCCGTCACCCACTGTCCGGGCCGCGCCACGGATGCCGCTTTTAAAGCCCATGAGTGGGCCACGTGCATCACTGGTGCGCAGCACGTGTCACGCCAGACTCGCGATGGGCGAGATTCGCACAAGTGATAGGAAGAGGTATAATGAAAGAAATCCGTAAACAGGGGGTGGGTGCTCCAGCCGACGTTTCGACAAGCGGACTTGTCTTCTTCAAGGCTGGAACTGATTTCAACCTTGATTTCAAGCCTTGAAGAAGACAAGTCCACTTGTCGAAACGTCGGCTCGAGCACCCACCCCCTGTTTACGGATTTTTTCATCGCAAGCTTCCATCTTCCACTTCCTGCCGTTTTTTTTTCTTTTTAGGAAGAGGTATAGTAAGACTGGAGCAGAGTGCATCAGAGAACAAAAAATTGTATCGGGCATCCTTGTTAACGTTGAGGTAAAAAAAATGTTGATATGGTTGAGTCACGTATTGCGCGCAGTAGATTACGGCTCTTCATTTCGGATCACGAAAGTCTCGGTCTAAAGGGCAAAAGGTAGATGTGTTCTGCCTGACAGGGATCCCAGCACCGAAATTCACTCATTTAGTGCATACAGCAACAAAGACAAAAACATTATACTACCACACATGCAGAACACGGTGTCATGAAAGGTAAACAACGGAACAAGGTGTACATATTTACGATCATAAATGGACACCGAAAGAGATCACAAATTAATAACGAAAGCTTTAGCAACACAATATTTCTTTATTCACAACCTATTAATCATTAGGACACGAAAGGAGATTATGTTTCACATTGCTCTCGAATTTGTTCAGGGACACGCATTTCCCAATAGTCTCTATGGCCTATGTATGTTTGTTGAGAAGACTGCGGATTAAGGGCGAAAGCATCTGTGTTGCATAGTTGGTCTATCGTTGGTAGACTACCGATTGTTAGTCAGAGCGACAGATTGGATACCAAGGGATGGGAATCACAGCTGAGCCGAGAAAGGAGTCGTGTGGGGCGACCAAATTGCGAAGTTCGCAATAGTAAAATAAAAAGGAAGAAGCTCGCAGAACACATGGTAAATTGAAGATCATTAGGAGGTGCACTTGCCTGCACTGGACGCAAAATAAGCTGATCACGATGATGAGGCAAGATTATAATCAACACTAGCAAGCTCTAGCGCCAAATTTTCTTTCTTTTCCTCATAGAAATCCTAGCGCTGTCTGGTTTTATGACCCAGGTGACGCCTGCTGTTGCGCTAGCGTAGCAAAGCGATAAGGAACACATCGTTGTCCGGTAAAAAATAGTCCCTGTAAATTCAGTTTTAATCCTGTGATAAAGGTAAATGTTGTGCTAGGCAATTTGACAATATACGCAGAGGAAATTAAAAAAAAAAGTATTAGGGCTGCATTAACTGACAGCAGCTAACAGGATCAGCCATGGTAGTAATAGGTTGTGATGATTAAAAGTTCGCAGTTTTTATATATAAACATCAAGTGAAACAAAATCTTCTCACGAGTAAAAAAATAATCTTCCCTATAACTCTTTAAAGCAATCAAAGATTACGTATACAAAATGATAAAGTCAGGTGAATTCAGGAAAAAAGACGGCACATGGTGCGCGAACAATGTGCTGATTATAAAGAGCATGATCTTGTTTATTGTGCCTGGATCGTGCTCGAATATGGCATGTTGCATATTGTGACTGTGGACCTCATAGTCACAATATAAGTGCACAAAAAATTATCTGCACGGATTCTGTCCGCTGTATGTACTGGACTATGCCCTTAGACTCTGCTCATGCTTTATACGCCCAATTTTGTATATGCACATATTGCTTCTGAATACTTTTATGTTCTTATTCTAATATTAACGCGATAGCGTTAAAGAGCTCGTATCGCAGAAATTCCGCCGTCGGCGTCGGCACCGTTGGTTGTGAGCGAAAAATCATCATCTTGTCCGTGACCGAAAAATCGAAAAAGCTGCAAATAAAATAAATAATAAAAATATTCGGTCTGGGTGAGAATCGAACCCAGGCCGTCTGCGTGGCAAGCAGGTGTTCTACCACACAGCCACGCCTCTGCTTGAAGCTGCACTGAAAGTAACTTTCATGCTTCCCGAAAATACGCGTCCTGTATACAGGTGTCACAGTACGATATTCAATATCGCAGTAATATTGCGTGGTACAAGCGTACATTGTCATCGGGCGTCACACCATGTCATTATCATAACGACTTTGTGGTTTAAAGACAGCCACCCATTACAGAAGGCACATTACTGCGCGTATTCTTTTAAGACCACGTAGTGGGTGCATCGCAACTTCGAAAAAGTTTTCTCGCGCATAATTGCCCCTGGTTTAAAGCATGCTACCCTTTACATAAGGCACACACCTTAGTGCGCGCATTCTGTTAAACACTCGTAGTGTTCGAAGTGCGCACTAGGGGCAGGATATACCTATCGCGTTCAACTCTTAAAGGCGAAGCTTAAGCGTCCCCCCAATTTTTTTGCCCAATTTTCTTGTCTTTCTCTGTTTAGTCAATCCTATTATCATGATGATGTAATAGCCGGCTCTAACGTAACGTACCTTCCGATATTTTTTTCCTATATAAATAAAAAAAATTAAAAAAAAATCATCCACGGGTGCGTTTATAAAACATCATGTAAAGCAAATAATGATAATAATAAGACCAACAGTATATCAAATGGCGGGATGCACCATGTTTAACCGGGTCTTGTTGGGGGTGATTGCAGTCTGTCGGGTTATCCAAATTGTACGGCGTGTTCTCCAACAAAAAGATGGCCGTTTTCATTTTTGAAATTGTATAAAAAGGTGTGAAACGGTATCTGAGAACGCCTGCAATTCATTTATTTCTGGAACATATGATACTGGATATTAGCCTGATTAGTAATACTGCCCGACCACCTAATGACTTTCCTGTTAGTCATCCAAAAACTTCCGGACGAACACTTACTTCCGGTTTTCTGAATACTCGTATACAGAAAAAGTGTTCTTAAAAATAAAACTGGCGCGAAATCGATGGTTCTGGCTCTAGAGTTATACGGGATACCTCCGATATTGGAGCTTAACCATGTTTAAGATATGGGTCAAATCAGTGTCACGATAATTAATGAAGAGTAACCGAGTTAGTTGATCGAAATAGCAGACGTTTTTCTTGTTTGAAGCTGAAATCGTTGCGGTGCCTTCGTTCTTTCGTATTGCTTCGTAAAAAAAAAAGAGAGAAAAAGACGTATTCAGTTCAGATTAAGTACTGCGTGTGTTCTCTTAGTGTGCTCGCCCTTGTGTTCCCTCCGTTGAGGAGCACTTACTAAGGACCCACATCAACTAGCACACACCACAGGAGAGCTAATATCGAATGTCCTTTTTGTGAGCTCTTCATTTTGGACACCCTCGGAATGGCCGGAGCTTGATGAGCAGCGCGCCCCCTGTTTCCGGTTCCTCTTCCGCAACGTCATTTTGACGTCATAAAACTTCCGCAATTCTCGGCGCAGATGAGAGGATCGGAATGCGCTAAAATGCGGCGAACGTAGAAACCCGAGATGCGCTCTTCGCCACGCGAATCACGGAGGCCGTCCATTAACTCTTATTCTGTGATCTTGTTAGCCCTCGAATTAGGTTTAACGCGGCCTCCCGTTTAACGCACCTGCCCGATTACGTAATGGCTTGCCGCTTTTTTTCGGCAACTGAACGCGCTATGATGACGTCAGGCCGAAATGGGCATGTCCACTAGATGGGCAGATCCAGAATAACTCCGCAGGCGTTGTAACGGGAGTACATCGACGTAGCGAAACGTGAGGACATGGGAGGCGACCGCATGTTCAAATCAGGCAGTTGTTGCTGGAAGACAAAAAACAAGTTTAGGCTTCGTCAAAAACCGGAAACGCTGTCTTCGGGCTCAGGAAACTTGGCCAAGAAACTAAAGCTGCTGGCATTGTGTACAATGACTGCGCTTTTGCTTGAACACCGTTGGTTACGCTTCGACTAGCACTACGTAGAAGCTCTTTGCCCGAAAGCTCGGCCACGTGTGAACAGTCCCAGCCTTGTCGTGACTGGGAACCATTAGCTAATGCCGAGCGGCCTTGCTAATAGAAGGGGTTGCGGAGTCCATGGTAACCCCGACGGAATATCAATTACTCACAGCAGGAGTTGGCCATGCTCGCCCGGGAAGACGGTGATCTATATTTAGGGACATCACGTGAGGAACAATCTGTTGAGTCTCATGTCAACGCGGCCATTGGCGTGCGCTGGGCTCTCCGTTAGGGGAACCCATGTTTCACCGCAGCGCCTCCCTCCCTCGCCTTCCGACACCCTTCCAATGAGACCTCGATGGGCAGAAGGCAGTGGAAAGACGATGAATTTGGGGAGGGGGCGAAGTGGGGGGGGGGGGGGGGGGGGGGCGTCGTGCTGAACCTTTTCCCTTACATCTTGTGCGTGAACGCATAAACCGCCTGAATTATGTACGTTTGTGGCCGGTCAGAGCACGGCGAACTCGCGGTCCCGGTCATAATGTGTAAGCCATTTGTGGTTTACACCGATGCCAGTGGCTCCGTCTTGTCTCCAAGCACAGTTGCACAGAAATACGACATCTTGAGCAACTAACCTCGGAGGTTCTTTCTTCATTCTTCTTTATTCAAGAATTACCCCGCATTGCCCTTGGGCGTTACAACAGGGGGGGGGGGGGGTTACAGCAGAGATACAGATAGGACTTCATTTGCACAACATACTTGTTTTAAATGCGAAGCATTTCTTAGCGAACCTCTGGCACTTTGAGCGTTTCTATCTACGTATCTATCTATCTATCTATCTATCTATCTAGCCGCCTACGTCTGGGTGCTCTCATGATCGCCTCCTTAACTTGGTGTAGACCAAAATTTGCATGGGAGGGTAAGAGGATTTGACGAATATGATTGCCGGGTCATGACATGACTAACGTTAAAATCCTGTCGCGTACGTCGTCAAACCCTTTTCACTAGACACGTGTGGCACATACCCGTTTACCATGGGCCGCGGTGTACGGGTATGCGCCACAGGTGATTGACAGTTTATATCTACCCAGGAACGGCGAGAACAGACATTTGTTACTGAAATGCTAAATCGTTAAGGAAAACCAACGTCGGCAGCATTGCCTCAACGAATAGAAAGAATGAAAATTAGGATCCCAGCAGGAATCGAACCCAAGAATTCTGCGTGGCTATCAGGTATTCTACCACTGAGCCACGCCAGGTCTATAAACTGGTTTGAAAAAAACAGCCTACGCAGGCGTAATTCGGTACAAAGTCAATTGTGGTTGTAGTGCTGGCTATCTAATTTTACAAGAAAGCAATAAACGCTACATGATACTCCTACGATATGTACTCCTACGATACAGGCGTCGTATCAGATTAACGTCTATAGTTGCAGTGTCGGCTCCGCTTTTATAGCAGTCTAATAAACATTACGTTTGTATTCCTACGATTCAGCAAGCTATATTGAAGCATTGCTCGACCCCGGAGGAATACATTAACGAGAGTTACATATGATATCCACATCACCACACCGTAAAGTGCACTTCGTCCACCAGAACGGCGCAGTGTCCTCTTCATTTCTTACGAGGCTGGGCGATGGCCTCATGCTGACCGAGGATGGTGCCAGATTGATTGACAGCCGCTTTGTAGATTAGGCTACGTAGGCCACACACACCCAGGTAGTCTACGAACACGACAAACACCATCCACTGATGTTGGTCTACGTAGCACTATCCAGGCCTACCAGCCTCGACGGCCTGAACCTCACCGATGCGATGGGTGGCTTCAGGTTCCGACATGTCGCCGGCTCTGTCGACAGACAATTTGTCGACGAAATGACCGAGGCATCCACGAATTCCAACATCTCTACTATACCACATACTTCACTACACATGGACCCCTCGTCACCACGATCACGACCGGATACTATAACAAGCCATGACCAGCTGCTGGTGCTCACTGATTACGGTGATGATGCCCTTGTTCAAGAACTGTCAAGAACTTCTTGCACACATGTACACGGGTTCCTGAAACGTGCGTGCGTTCTTGGGACAGGTATAAGCACTACGTATCAGCTTACCGCTACTGGTGTTGGTAATACCCACGTTGCATACGTAACCGTAAACAACTGGTTATATAACACATATGCGGCTCTGCAACATATATATGTGTGTGCGTATAAAATTTATACAAATCTTTAGCGTCATTTTATAACGTGTCGCTCAGTAAAAAAAAGTTACGCCACCGTCCCCTACCCGCCGCATGCTTCGCATAACATCGACTCCCATGGTACGTGGGATCTGCCGAATTTTTTCAGAAAGCTTGTTCCAGGCTGCTACACACTCCAGAAAAAAAAAAGAATTAGCGAACATGCACGTCCTGGGCCGGTATTCACGGATTTCGAGTTTGTGATCGTTACGTTTAGAAAGATAAAAAGGTGTCTTTAAGTAAGTATCCTTTTTTATGCTTACTTTGTTGTTATAAATATGAAAAAAAAAAATACAGTTTCAGCCTTAACTTCCGTCGGCGCGAAGACAACAACTCCCAATTCAATTCTTCTTTCATCATTATGACACTGTCTGTTCTACAGTACCTGCCCAGGACGTACCTGTCCGCTCTGTTTTGAATCCTTTCGATCTGAGAAGTGGGATGGACTTCCGATGGATCCCATAGTGGGCAAGCATACTCTAATATTGGTCTTACACATGTAGTAGGGTGTGTTCAGATAAGAACGTCGGTGCATGTCCGTCGACCCCCTGTAATTCCGCCCAAAAAAAAAATATTTTGTTGTCCGAGCCCCTAAGACCACAAAACCGATTTTAGTCTCGCGAAAAAAAAAATTCACCTTCTTTAAAAAAATTTAGAAGTCTCCACTGAGCCGCAACCACCTTGTTCGAATTTTGCGGACATAGGATTTTGATGAGATGCCACAAAAACCTCTTGTAGCTGTAGGTCTAACAAATTTTCTCCACATACTACGGATAGTTTGAGTTGACGAAACATTATTACTTTGCAGTTTTGATGTTGTTCTCTTATAAAGAAAATCGCAAAATCGGCACAAAGTTCAATAATGCTCAGATTTAAGATTTTTTTCTCCGCGCGTATAAATGCCAGACTTCCCAAAGTATTTGAGCACATTGCCATATGTTAGGTTCAGAAATGTTTCGAATGAAATCGCTGAGAGTAACTTGAAACGTTAACCAGAAATGTTCAATTGAGGACAAGTCTCTTAAAATGCAATATTTCAAAGATCATTTAAAAATAAACGCCACCTTCGATTTTCTTTAAACTCTTCGTAATTAAAGCCAAGCACGTGTTCTAACTTAATCTGTAAAAACATGTTGCATTATTTTTGTGAGGTAGAAGTTATGAAGCACGAAAAGTGGCCAAATTGACGTAAACTGAGTAACAACAACATTGCGCATGCATGGAACACCAGTTTCCGTTATCATTATTTTTAAGTCGCGAATGTATTGTGTGCATTGACAGATTGACAGAAAAAAAGAGCAACAGTTGGTTTTGAAGAGCAAATTATTACATTTTACGCAAATACCAAAAACTTCTACATTGATCCCAGCCACTGAGCATGCCGCGATGCTGAGTCACACGCTTCGCAGGAATCGCTTTCAAAATCTTTCGCGCATGCGAGCCTGTGCACGGCTCACAAAGGAGGTGGCTGGAGAGGATCCACTGCTGGATAATTATCGCTTCCCATGGCACGTCGGTAATGTGATAACGCAGACGGTGCGTGGCAGCACAAGCGGCGCTTCTGCAGCCCGACCGCGCTCGCCCGCTCCCTAACAAAAAAGAAAAAAGACAGAACATAAACAAGAAACAGCTCAACTCGCTTAACAAATGTTGAAGTAATAAAATAACGCCGGCTTTCACTTGCGTTCGTCGTCGACAACCCCGCACTCCTCTGCTGGTCAACGAACGTGAGTAAACGTGCGCGTATTGCGCTCCCCTGATATTGATGACCGCGTTGCGGAGTTCAGAGCGAGCGTTTTGCGCTGAGAGGCACAAGAAGAAAGAGGCACAAGAAGAAGATTGCCTACAAGCGGAACTTTCAATGTGTGAAAGAATTGAATGTCGCCTTACTAAGGAAGCGTATGCCAGAAGAAGCCTCATCCATCAGAGAAACCGACATTTTGTGCCAGAACTGTTTCAACCACTTCAAACAGATCGCCGTAGTGTCTCCGCATGCATCTCATTCTGACGAAAATTTTCTTCCCGAACAAAGTGCTGTCAAAGAGCTAAACGTATTCGTTAAGACAACCGACACCCCTGGAAATTCCAGCGAAAGTGAAAGCACAATGCCCAGTGTCCTACGCCAAGCGTAAGAAAGCGGAGATCGAGGGTACTGTCTCGAGGACAATTTTTTCTGGCCTTACAGCAGCGTAGGGCACCACAGGGGAACATGGGCCTTCAGCCGAAACCTGCAACACATGTCGCGAGTGGCTGCGCAACCTAAAGGACGCGTTCAATACCAACGAATCATACCATGAACGCTGCCGCCTCCTGACATTGCTCCATGTGAACCTTTCCCCAGTGGCGTAGCCAGGGGGGGGGGGCACACTGGGCCCGTGCCCCCCCCCCCCCCCGAAGTTTTTTTGCCATGGCATACAGAGCTCAAAATCACACCCGATCACATTTGCCTGCCCGACCCCCACTTCAGATAAAGGAGGTGCAACCCCCCCCCCCCCCAAGCCCCCCGAAAAAAATTTGTGGCGACGCCCCTGCCTTTTCTATCAATAGATTCGAGAAATGATTCCATCCGCAACTCGGCACCTCATTCTGAAATCTAGAAAATACTGAGACACCCACGGGGTGTGGTCAAGTCCGGACCCCTACACCAGATCGAAGCTGAACCCAGAAGACATACAGGCAGCGATGAAATACTACACTGGAGATGAGCTTAACTGCGCCCAACAAAGCCCAAACAAGAAAGATGTCATTGCAATTATATCTAAAGGACAAAAAGAGTATATTTCAAAACGGCTGATGACCAGGTCCATTCGGGGAACATTTCGTCTATTTAAAGCGGCTCACCCTGACACAGGTATCGGGCTCACGAAATTCTCCTGCTTGAGTTCTCCTCCGTTTCGGCCTCCTTGATGCCGAAATGGGTTGTGCGCACTGCGCCTCACGAAGTTTGCATCTGCACATACTGTGCAAACGCTAAGCTAAGGGCACGGGCCTAAGAAAAAGCCACTGGTCAGAAAAAAAAAACGTTGAAGACCTTCGTGATTTGACCGTTTGCAAACCGCCGTCCAGACGGTGTTTTCTATCGTTGTGTGACTCGTGCCCCACACCTCAAATTATTACAGCGCCTGATCCCCAGAAGGAGAGAAAGTTGTGTTCGGAATCTGGGATAAAGGAGGTTTGGTCAAAAAAGAAGTAAGTCCGGACGCTTTCGTGCAACACCTTCAACAGTGCGACATCATGGACTTCGTTGGACAAAGTTCAGCGCCCGTCCAGCCTTACCAACTACCTCACTAATATGCGCATTCCGTGAACAATCAGTAGAAAACACGACGCGTAGTACTTAGAAACATCAACTGTGGTAACCAACTCCTTATTTATACAGTAGTTATTGATCAGTGGTTTTTCCTTTTTTTAGTGAAACACGTATGGGTGCACTTTTTAGCGTTTAGACACACGTTCCACAGTTTACACCAGTCATGTATTCTATTCGTCTCCCTGAAGTGCTGCTTTTTTTTGCAAAAAAAAAGGAAATCTTGTGCCAATTTTGTTCTTGTGTAGATCTGTGTGTAGTTCTAAGTCCTGCGCATAATACAGCTCCACTACCACGAACCCTGAGGAAGTGCTTAGCACGGGCAACCCAGCGATTCCCTTGGCAACCGCGCGCTTGCCAAGGCGATGGCGCTTTCCCTTGCGCAGCGCTGGTATCAGCCGCACGTTTCAGAAGCGTTTTTCGAGTTTTTAGGTAAATTGTATCTAATAATTCTTGGTTATTTCTGTAGTTTATATTGCCACGCCCACTTCTTGTCTTGTTTTGATGTATTCGGGTCTGACCGGCAGGGACGGTTATAAACGCTCAACGCTGTCCGCGAAGCAGTGTTCGAGAAGCTGACAGCTTCTCGATCAACTGACAAGCGGTCAAGCGCGTCGGCTTTTATACAGGCGCTATCGAACTTTCCAGCAATATCGCCGGTGGCGGCGTTATCTCTAGACAAAGCTGGAACATTCGCGTGCGGGACGAAATCTTAACAAAACGATCTACCACAGTCGCGCAGCTTCTCGAACACTGCTTCGCGAACAGCGTCGAGCGTTGATAACCGTCCCTGCCGGTCAAACCCGAATACATCAAAACGAGACAAGAAGTGGGCGTGGCATTATTATTTTACGCATTGTTAGATTATCTTGCACTAGTTTTGAGCATTGTTATCCTCGTTCTAGGCACGCCTGTATTGACCACAGCGTCACCGTGGGACGTGAGACGATGGATCGACGACATGCCGGGCCCCTAAAGTCCTACGCACTTTAAAAAAATACTAATAGCCCACCTAGCAGACGCACACGCACGTAAACTTAAGATGGTATTTTTCGCAACGCCACCCAAAAGATGGGCTGTGCGCGTTCCATTTTTTTCGCTGTGAATGCACTGGAGAGCGTTTTAGCTGCGTGATATACCGTACCAGTTACGCGAACGAGAAGGCGATGCGAACTGGACCTGACAGCGACATCGCCTTGCACTTCATGGAGACGTTTAAGCCTCCTCGCAGATATAAAGTTCGACCATTGGTTCCAAGCAGGGCCCTGCGAAGTCCATGAGATATGTAAAGCCGTAGAGATCCTATATACTGCTAGTAATACCTTATCTGGGTGTGTCGAGGTACCCGGTAAGGCTTGGGAGGTAAAGGATTCCAACCTTTGCAAGAAGGCAACAGCATGCAGTGCTGGTGCATTGTAGACGCATGATCCTGGTTGTCGCTCCGAGTAACTGGGTCGATATACCATTGGCCATAGCATTCGGCCATGGCGCAGACAGTAAAGCGTTGTCATTTCTGGTAGTCGCACCGCGCCGTCGTTCGGCCATAACCTGTTAACAATGTGGTCGAAAGTTACTAGGCATGAGGGGCTGATTAGCAAGATTGAAGTCCTACTCCGACTACTTTCTTTTTTACGCACAATACCATTAAAGCGGTAGCGTTAACCTTTAGCTGTATAATAGGATGCACGCATCCCACTTTATTTTTTTTAAATACTTCATTCGCCCTTAACCATCGCACTCAGCACAATCGTTTTGCTGCTTCCATCTATCACAAGTTTTTAGGAATCCAATAAATATATTTTGCTTGTTCGCGATTCGTAGCACGAGTGTGAGTGAGTGAACAGCTTTATTGAACGATCCGGCAAAACAAGGAGAGGGGAATGGGGTGGTGGAGACTCTTGCGTGCATGCGAGCCTCTCAGCCGCGAAGGAAGCCCCTCGCGCTGCGAGGGTGGCATGTCACGTGCTGGACCTTGTCTCTGTGGGTAGGCTTGCTCGTGTTTTTTTTTCTGCATGTTGGTAGCCGAGGTCCTGGATTCCCCTAGCTGACGTCCTGCGAGCGGTCCGTCGTGCCGGGTTTCTGCAGGTCCAGGAGTTCGAGGACGTGCCGAACTGTGTCCCGTTGAGTTTCGTACTCCTCGCTGGTGATCTTGTCGATCTCTTCGGGTAGCGCGAGTGGTACATTGAGTCGAAAATTGTTTTATCTTGTAGAATTACTTTCTTATTTTGCCTCATTCCATAAAAGAAATCATCATTACGTGAAAATATCTAACGCGCGGCCAGGGATTTGAACCTGTGACCTCTCCCTCCGCGGTACTACGAGCTAAACACTTGCAACCGCTTACATCCTCCAGCATACTAACGGCGGGCGATTTATACGCACCGTTTACCGTTGATAGCACGCAGATCACTGAGGTGCCTCAGCATGGCGGAGGCTTGTTCACTATCGACCGTGAGATGGCGCCAAGTGCCAAAGGGCACGCTTTAAAGAACGTCGGTCGCCGCGCCATTGTTTCGTCGTGGCCTGAGTGGGGCTGCACGCCTCCGCGGATACATACTTTGGCCTACAGGGTGTGGTCACCAGTGCTCACGCGCTTATCTCTAGAGCGAGGTTCAACAGATGGCTCACCGCTTTGTACATGTTGCGCACTCATCGAAGACTTGCGCTGAAGCTATAGAAAATGCAAAGGTCACCGCGGTCGCTGCAGCGGCCGCCGCGTTTGCTAAAGGAGCGAGCTGCTAGCCTTTCTTTGTATGACACTTTAATTTGTTGCTATCGCATACATTGCTTCGTCCTTGAGGCGAAACTGTGGACCTTTTTCTTCACCTATTTGCTTATTCCACCATGTCCTTAAGTCCGCCTCAACAGTTTTGTCACCTTCCTTTCCAGCGTACAATTTACGTTTCTTCTTTTTTCTCTCTTGTTCGATGTCCCCTCAACCCTTGGCGTTAAGGAAGCCGTACCCTAAGGGAGGTGGTGAGGATGACATTCCAGAGCTCTTCGGACGAGATTTCATTGAAGAATGTGATGGGGTGTCCCGCGACCTTGCATACGCGTCGGCGGGAACCAAACCCCCCTCCCTCCCTCCCCTCCTTCCCGGTAAACAAGGTTGTGAGAGACGTGGGAGTCTAGAAGAGTGCCTTTGACGCGGCACTAGGTGCAGAGAATACCAAGAAGCCGGGCTCCTGCGACTGCGGATATCGATCTTACACGGCGACGTACAGCACAGACTTCTTGTGAGTAGTGACGGCAACGAAGAGCCAAACACCGCCGACAGCTTCCTCCAACCGCAATCGTTTCGCTTTATTCTTTTTTTATGCGGTTGCGGACTCTTCGGCATACTAACCACAGACGCATTAAGGAAAACAGGCGCGAAAGTATGTCAGTTAGAAGAGCTTCCTAACGATCGTCCTGCGGGTAAACACGACATGCACGACGTTGTCTCTGGCGATGACTGTCAACACGCGGCGCACGTTGACTTCGGCTTTGCCCTTCGGGCACGCTATCGCACATGTCTGTTAACGTGTGTGTAAGTTGTGCATTCCAAAAGGGTTGGCATATGTCGTGTGGTCGTGACGGTGAAGAAGCAGACGCGACCGATACTAGATGAAACTGTTTCTTGGGGGAACTCGTGTCCAGCAAAACAAAAGACCCAAGGTACAAGCAACACTCGTTACAGAATATCTGCGAGCGCGGACGTCGGTCTTCAGTAATCTAATCATCGACAGAATGCGCCGTCTTTTATACATCAGTGATCTAACCCTCCAGCGTTATCGCTGGTGCTCGCGTAAGCTCCCGAAGGAACTTGACTACCCGCATCCTGCGTGTAATCTTAAGAAAACAATCCGAAACAATCGCGAAGTTTCCAAACATTGCGGTGCAGCCTGCACCGAGGGGCGCTAACAGTCCTTGTGGGTGAAAGCCGATCACATAAAATGAAGAACTGAGCATGCGTGGCAATATGTCTTAGCCGCCGCGAGTTCTTATTGGGTGTGATGTGTTCTGATCCGTATGTGATTTGATCGAGTTAGACTAAATCAGATTTGATGTGATATTGCCACCTGAACTCATTAGATTGGGTTGTAGACAAGAAGATCAGCCTTTCATTAGATGAGATTTTGAGGTAATCTGCACTGGATTTGATAGAGATTTTATTACAGTGGAATGCGTCGTGTCGTCTCTTTATTCACCCCTTCCGTCGTCTGCGGCGCTGCTGTGTGAGAATTAACTAAATTGAATTAGCTCAACCCAGAACCCTTGAAACGACGACGTAAGGGTTCGAGTTAGTTGGCACTCCGTACTCGGCTCCGTAAGGCCAGGAACATTCAGACAGGAGATTGGTCGTCCGAATTTCTTGACGTCTCTTCCGTGAATGTTTTTGCACTTAGTATTGTTGAGTCAAGGGACCAGTGTCGTCTACGACGCAAATTCGCGACGACATTTTAAAAGACGTCGCAGGCCCGTCTACGTGTATTATATTACCCAAGAGCAGTGACAAAACTTTTAGGACCGTTCATTACCACAACAGTACTTCAGTGCGGGGTATTATCTGGCAGCTGCTCGCTATAGAGTGCGTTAAATCACAAGAATATCAAGTTTGTGGTTGATCCTATGACCGAAATAATAAAAGAAATATTTTAAATGCTTATTGCATAGAATGACAGCAGGGAAAAAGTTCTGATGCAGAGAAAAGAAAGAAAGCTCCAAACTTGGATGCAAGTCCAAGCACAAGAAATTGTCCTTTGTTTTGGCTATTTCACTTTGAGAGGCGGGACTGGATGCGCGGCTATAGCACTGCACCACCTAGACGGGACTGTACATACTCACCTCTCTTACTTACCATCGTCATCCATCATTCTTTTTTCTCCCCTTTCCCCACCCCCGGTGTAGAGTAGCAGGCTAGAGCATAATATCGCTCAGGCCGACCTCTCTGCCTTTCTACAAATAAACCTCTCTCTCTCTCTCTCTCTTGAGAGGCGGGAATATTCAAAGAGCTGATCAGTCTCTCGAACGCCAAGTATGATTAAAGAGGGGAACTCGGCCTTTAGACGTAAACGGAAAGTCAGCCTTAGAGAACGACAGTTGGGGCAAGTCTGAGCACGTGAAGTTGTGTAGGAGTACGAGACAACGTCACTCATACGTCAGCGGGCTGCGTGGCAGTGAACCATCGTATGGTGAGATCTATCTTCTATTCTTCATGCTTCAAGATAACGTAATTGAAAATAAAGTTTCATACCGAAGGAAGCAAGAGGAGGAAGCAAGAAAGGCGTTTAGGTCCACCAAACTTCCGCCTGGTTTGCTAGCCTGCGCTTGGGGAATGGTGTTAAGGGATTAGAAAGAAAGAAGAGGGCAAAAGGTGCTATCAAGGTGGGACATGTCTACCTGTTCATTTTCACGGTCAGATTACGCTATGGCGTTCTACTCTTGAAAGCGCATGCCATATGTCCTCTACGTTTCTTTTTTATTTGACCGTTGGCCCACCGCTCATCAAAAAATGATCTTCTAATGTATATCGATTTATTATTTCCGTGTGATGTCCTCTTTGCGCTTCCTTTTATAATATTAGATGGATCCACGCGTATCAACACATGGAGGACGCTATAGCCGAGCAATACATTTTTCGTGACAGCTTAGGCCAGTGGACGGAGTAGTTAAAACAAAAATGTGAACAGGCGTTAATATTTGTTCACAAATACACCCGAAGACGTTAGACGATTTTATGTACGTTGTAAATGTTGCGAAGTTATCTGTTCGAAAAGATCGACTAGTTTCATAAAGGCTTAAACAAATGGGCAAATATTCCATCGAAGCACAAAAGGGGATTAATTATGGCCCGACACTCATTAATTTTCCTACGCCAGGACACAACCAGTAAATTGAATAATGACGACAGCAACTGGTTTTCGTTTGACTTCAACGTCACTTTCAATAATCTGCGTAGGCCACCATAACTAATGCCAAGCATGCCCCGCCATTATTAAAAAAAGACAACGTTGGGCAAGTATCGGTGAAATGATTTGTCAAGCACGTCCTTTGTGAGGGCAATTTTAATAATGAAGAACGGCAGCCCTGAGAAAGGCAGCTTTTTTTTGTTCTTGAAAACTCTGAAGCGAGTTATAACCTAGAGTCGCTCACTTTCGTGCAATTAATGTAGGTGTTGCATTTTTTAGACTACCTGAAGAAATGGGGTTAGCATAATTTTAAACTGCTCTGCATCAAAATCGATAGTAGCGTAGATTCGATATACATCGACAGAATGTTCATTACTTTCACGTGTACGTTTAGTTCTGCGTGTGTAAAACCATCGGAATGCGTGTGTGTGTAAAATCATCGGAATAAATATCATCGGAATGTGATATTCATGGTTGTGTTAACTTTGAGCAGACAGATGGGTTGCTCAAATCCCATTAGACAGAAAGAATTATCACTGTGCACGTGAAAGCGAAACCAGGTTGACACCCCCAGGTGAGTAACACTTGCCAGGCGTCATTTAAGCTTTCTACTCCAGTGCACAACCTGTAAAATAATTATTGCCCTGATGAAGACAAGTCCCTTGTCTAAGCGTCGGCTCCATCGACATTACCTCTACAAGGATATGTTATTGCTTGACGCCTCCATGTCCACTGAACTTATGTCTTGCTTAGCCAGCCAGCCAGCGGTCGGTCGTTCGGTCGGTGTCGAGTTGTTGGCTCCAGCGACATTCCCCGTACAACAATTTTTCATTAAGCCTCAATCTTCCCCTCAACTTCTGTCTCGTTTGCAACTGTGAGACAAGAACTCACAATGTCAGTTATGCATTCACCTAACACGACTCGAAGGCTAAAGCCAGCTTCTAATCTTTCTTCTCAGTCGATGTGTTGATCCTTCCCTGACTCCCTCCGAAAGCTTTCTGTACCTAACGTGGTTTTGCACTGCCTCCGGGATCGGTGGCATTGCAAGCTTTCTGCACCTCAACCTGCTTTTGCACTGCCTTCAGATCGGCCCACCTTTGAGCAAGCGACAATGTCATGTGATGACATCATCATGGGCATAACGTTATGTGACGTCACGGTTAATCATGGTGACGTCACAAGTATTGGTGATATGTGACGCCATGATGGCGTCATATGGTGACGTCATCACGAGATGATATTGGCGTACGCGGACGTCCTCGCGTGACGATGAAGCATCTAAGGCTTGCGCCTTAATAAATAAGCGCTGGGTGAGCCTTGTTTTTGGACAATGCACACATCGAGCAGCTGGTGGGAAAAAACTGAAAGAATTACTAAAGATAGCCTGCTCTTTTTCTCTTTCATTCTTTTTCCTTTTTTCCTTTTGCCCTCTCCCCCGTTTTCCTTCCCACGTACAGGCTAGCCATCTGGTTACGTCATGCTACCCCCTTGTCTTTCATTTACCTTTCTTTGCCTCTCTCTCTCTCTTTTCTGCGCTTGCGCACTTGCATGTGTGTCTGTGCCTCTGCAAGTGTTTCAGTGTGTGTGGTGTGATTGTGCTTGTTATCTGTGCTCCTTGCGCCTCACAATATTTAGCGCTGCACTACCGCTACCCGATATCCCCAACCGAACACATCAAACGCATGGACACATGCGCCGTTTAGGACGCTGAACACACCAGCACTTGCAATCTGTGCAGGGCTTAGAAAGCTTGTCTTTTTTTTTCTTTGCACAGGCATGCACCACAACACCTCGTTAGCAAAGATGCACGAAGAAATAGAATGCGCTGTGCTCGTTCTGGGACACGGGCTCGAGCTCTTCGTCAACGAGCCGGCTAACGTCAACGTAGCACTCGCTCCTGGACGGAGCTCACTGGGTGCAGGGGGACACGTTCTTCCGGTCAGTGGTGCATTGCTCGAACCTATAGCATTACTTCACATGCATAATAGTCACGTCCGCGTGCAAGAACTTCCGCATAGACCTATAGCTCGTCAATAAGCTTCTTACCGCAGTCACGGTTTAGGGATTACCAGGTTATCAGAGCAGTGGCACAACGGGCAGCGACGTCTCGGGACGTTTTGTACAGCTACAATGAATCTGAAAAGCTTTGTTTGGTGCCAGTGTGTTCTCGTCGAAGGGGAACTCGTCGAAGGGGTACTCTGCAGGTTATCGATTGTTTCATTAACCAGCCCTTTACAGCAACACTTAAGTACATTATGTTTAGGTAACTGTCGTATTAATATTTTTGTGCCTCTGGTTAGACTCCGCATCATCAGATGTCGCTATCATCGTTGTCGCTGCAATAAACTTGTTCGGTAAGCCGGTAATCCGCAAAAGCTAACAAAAACCACTAATGGCCGAGGCATTGTTCTTTCGAAATTTGTAGACGTGGTGTGGACAGATTGTCTCCATTGAGTGGTCTAACTGGCGCATTTAGGCTGCTTCTTTCTTTGATATAGAAATCTTTGCGAGTCGCTCCCTGAAATGAGGAGCTGTGACAAAGGCTACGTGCAATTGATTGCTCGTCCTAATCCCGCTCGAACGCTTGATGTTAACAGACTGTCTCTAATGTGTTATTTGAACAAAAAAAAAAACTCTGCATACTCCTCTTAAGCCTAAGTGAACGCCTTCAACAACTATAACTTCAAGTACGTAGATGAAGAGGACGCTCTGCGCTATGTCTTCGTTTGAAAATTCGAACTTCTTAGGAATGGTCGTAAAAGCCAACAATTTTAAGGTAATACGAAAAGAAAGGAACGATCGCAGTCGTTATCACGCGTGTAAAGTCAATGAGAAACATCAAGACACCTCGGCGTGACCTCAGAGATTGTACGGATATCAGTGATGCGGTCAAAGATCTCTATGGCTATGTGTTAGTATTTACATCATATCCGCTGACTGCGGATTAAAGTGTTAACTGCATAAATGCTGCATAAATGCGGCTTATAACAAATCAGACCACTATCTATCCTCTAGCTTTGTCATAATGACTAGAAAGCGCTAAAGAAATATGCACATAGTTACAAATTAACCAAAAGGAAAAGAGGTATCATCTGCTTTCTACTTAAAGAGGCCGATCACTAGAGGAAGCGCCTTCACAGGGACCAGAGACGTATTTAAATCACAGAGACGTTTATACGGGTCAACGTGCGCACGTTGCAGCTACCTGCGTAATGTGTCGATCGGGACCTAGGGAAGTCCTAACATCGAGTTCCTGCCGGATGGTACTCTCAAGTACGTCAAGCTCGACATCCTCAATCTCAACAAGGAAGGGTACTCGGACAGAGTGAGTACAGGCTTGTCATTGTTGGGTTTTTTGCGTAATATCTTAGCAGATATCTGCAAAAAAAAAAAAAAGATATTTCAGGTACGACTATTGCCTTCGGCCAGTATTATAATGGTTATTCAATCAATAACGCTACATATTTATAACGCTATACTATCATTGTGTGCGCACAAGTTGTTGAAGACACTTCCAGCTGGTAAAGCAGGATCGTGTTCATGAACTACATGTTTGTTCACATTTTTTCAATGTCAGTTGCGTTTGAAACCACTGAAAGTACCGAGTTAATGCGCATAAAGTTTAATGCGTTCTTTGTTGAATGCACAGTTCATCGCAAGCCTTTTCAAATTGGGGCCGCACGCCGGTCCTAACTTATGCACCTAGCTGAGAAAACCGCGGAATTGTTGTTCTACCGAAACCCTAAGATGTGCGCGTCATTTGAAATACTATTCGTATCAGATTCTAATGCCCAGTTAATGGAATAGTTGGTCGAACACAACAAGCGAACAGTGCTTTGAATGACAAAAACAAAACAAGCACAAGAGAAAGCAAAATTGTACGAAGGAATGCTGTAACACAGACGACGACACTATGGAGATGCCAAAGGACTTGCTTGTTTTTCTGATGCAGTTTGTTTTCCGCGGTCATTATATTGATATTAGTTGCCTGTATAAGTCGGTCCGTCATCAATCATACATTGATATTGCTAAACAACGGTAAAGTCACGTATGGAGAGAAAAAAAAAAGTTAAACGTCCTGATGTTGCGATGCTAATGATAATGCCGTGAGACGAGACTCCCATCTTTCGCTATTTTTTGCAAAACTCGCAAATAATAGGCGCGTACCTTGTATGTTTTGCAATGTCTTGTCCGTTTTGTTTCTTACAGGGCTGCCTTAGTAGAACTAATGCGCTAGATAAAATTATATTGCTTTATACTACGCGATGAAAAAATCCGTACGGATTTTTTCATCGCGTAGTATAAAGCAATATAATTTTGCAATTAAGCAATATAAAGCGTGGTATAAAGCAATATAATTTTGCAATTAAGCAATATAATGGAAGCGTGCGATGAAAAAATCCGTACGGATTTTTTCATCGCACGCTTCCATCGTCCACTTCCTGCCGTTTTTTTGGATTTACACTAAGTGAAAATTCCAGGTGTGTACATTTCCGAAAGCAATTTAGCGACTGAGGACACGGAGAAAGCAGAATTGCGCTTCGGCGGCTCTTCCAAGTCATATTCGTTTCTTCACTCCTCGAAATAGCCAAACGAGTTTTCAATGTCCTCAGATTGGAGGCTGGACGCAAAAGGGTATCGACATCAAAGATATCGTCTGGCCTGGAGAAGAGCTAGTCCCGCGGGGAGGAGTTCCCGAGAAATTCAAACTCAAAGTATGTTTTACCTGCACAGATCCTTTTTTTCTTGAAAAGATAAGGATCGAAGATTAGGAGGTAGACATGCAGTGGACTGCTGTCGCGATGCAATTTGTTCTGGCACATTGCTGTAACCAAGTGTAACAGTGCCATGTAGGACGAGCGTCTTTTCGCAAAGAAAAAAAAACGAAGCTGCGAAACCAAGTAAATCAAAAGGGAGTGTCGAAATGTTTCTGTCAGTCGATTTCCGAGGCATTTTGATCTTTTTTTTAGAAATGACACAGTAACCGACGGCTGTCTTGATGAGCCAAAATGTATTTATCTGGAAAGGGAATTCGAAAGACTGGATATCTCCTGTCATTATTGTTTAGTTTTTTATTTTTAGAACTTTTATTCTTCGTGGAATTTACGAATATAATGGTATTATATTACTTTGTCTTTCACCGTCCACATTTCGCATGTCATGTTCTATCAATGAATGTAGTCTGAGGCCGGTGTCACATCTGTCATCACGTTTTAATTTGATGGTTGATGGAAACTTGGTACGCGTTCTTTTCAAGGACGCTTTAAATTACTATACTTGCGTGGCATGTTGAAACTTGAACTTCTATTTTAGTTAAATGATCATTAAATGCCCCATGGCATTCGTACAGTGCAATACAGAACCGAAACCGAAACACAACAATGAGCTCGTGCAGAGGGCACGGAGGAAGGCAAGTTTCAGCGCAGTCGCATTTTCAGCGCAGATTAAGAAACTAGGGTGTTTAGAATTACATATGTATGTGTGCATTTTCTATTAAAGGAACACACCACCTAATATTTACCTAGTGATATTGCGCCTCAGATATGCGTGATATTTACTTTTTGATCGACAAGGTTCACAAGTATGAACAGCCGTACCAGTTCAAGATGGCTGGCCCTTGGGCAAGTGGTTCAACTTTTGCCGAGTGGCTGAATCGAGTGACGTGCCGACAAACAGAAAGACAGACCAAAATTTCTCCGTTGAAGTATCCCAAGAAAGACTATCATCTTTAATACTAGAGGAATGCAAACAGTGCGAATGGTTCACTGTCTAAGAGGCAACGAGCTGTTCCGCATTGGCACTGTCCTCGGGAAAGTTCACTGTCCAAGGAAACGTGAACTGTCCCTTGGACGTTGAACGCTCCTTGAACTTTTCAAGCGGCGCTTGTTATGAGTTACAGATTGCCGTAGGTTCAGACATGTATTTATCATGCATTTCATTTAAAGGATAAGGAGTAAATGTAAAACTAACCATCGCCAGTTCTTAAATTCATGGATAAGCGTAAGGTTAATCGCGTTCGCAGATAGAATCTGCGGAGTGCACCGGAAGGAGCACGGTGGATCTTCAAGAGGACGTGCTTAACAGAACCACAATAGCTTCGGCTCTAACAGCGGTGCTCCAAGGCGAAATAGTTTGACACTCCTCCATATTAGAGTTCATAGTACACTGAGTCACCACCTTATTCGGCAGTACAATGATAGGCCCTCGTGCAGCGCTTGATGGCCCAGCCCACTGTCCGCGGCTACAGCTCCGGTTGTGGGCTGCGGAGGGCAGCCTCTCATCACTCCTGGTGTTCTGAACCTTGCCACGGAATCTTGGGTTTGTTCGGCCAATTCACAAAGACGTGATTGAAGTCCGCTCCGGTGCTAGGACACAAGTTGTAGTCAGGAGAGGTTTCGCCACGCGTAGTACCCACACATCAAGCCTCGCTTGCCACTATTGTCTCGACAGGGGAAAGACCTATTATTTTTTTCTTTATACGATAGAAGTTGAAGTAAATAGATTGAGAGAGGGAGAAGGAACAAAAAGCAAGGAGGAACCAGAAGTACGTTCGGTTTGCTACCCTACACCAGGGGAGAGGGTGAAAAGAGAGACAGAATAAGAGAGCTATTCGTCCATCAGTGGACATAAAAATAGGCTGTTTGTGATAAAGATGAAGAAGAAAAATATGATGATGTTGATTCATCAAAAAAGATAAAAGATTGCCGAAAGCGAGTAAAAACTTGCGGTAATGGTGCAAAAGAGTGGAGACGCTAGTTGGCCAGAAGCCAGACGATGAAACGTGCCAAATACACAGGAACACCTGTTATCAGTACATAATGAGAAAGTTTAATATGCTGCTGCAGACGCCGGATTTCGGTGCAGTAACGATGTGTGCTTCAGTGCTTCGCCGTTGTAGTTTCTTCAAGCGAAATATGCTAGAAAAACACAACAAAACGTGCTACTAATAACGCCGTTGGCTTCAAGTACATTGCGGGTACCTTAGTATCACTGCTTGGCGTTCTTAGCGGCGCAGTTATAAAAATGGACTGCTGACTCGCCCAAAAGCTGTCAGGGAACTGACCGCCGGGCCGCCGGAAAAGGCGTGCCAACAACATTGGTTCTCAGTCACGGTCCTTCAGTCTCCTATTTTCCGCACGATGCTCTCAACCTATACTTCGTCCCTCCCGTGCGCGCTCATGAAATATTCATGAACTTCAGCGTTCCTTCGAGGGAGATCTGTCGCTAACTGTCATTGCACGTCTTTTGAACGCTTTCAGTGGTTGCTCGAAAAAGCCGAGTTCTATCTGTAGGGCTTTGTTTCATGAGATGAGTAGTGACAGAGAGCACGCTGACAACCAGAAAATAATCTTCTGCCTGTTGACGGGTACATTGATGCGAAGTTTCGCCAGTACTGCTTCGTTTCTTTTTACCTAAATTGATCGTGGAAGCAGTACTATTTGGCTGTATAGAGAGCACACGTGTTAGAAGTGCGTATGTGTTACGCCCATTCTGTTTGCTATAAACATGCATTTTTTTCTGCATACTGCCGTAGAATGCAACGCTTTTCTTTCCGACATCGCACCCATCACCGACGTTACTCGTTTCAATACTGTCATTAAAGACCATATTTCAAATCACGAGATCTAACCTTTTTTTTCGTTTCTTCTTTGTTCAACCCTCATGTAAGGTCTCGGGTCGGGATACTTCAGGTGTGATCATCAAATTAACCAATAAAAAAAGATGTTGCTCACTCTCTAGTCAGCAAGAACCAATAGCTTGTCAAACTAAACGTTGTATTTTCAGTGGTTCTATGATTGATTGCGAGAGTTTTGCTGCGGTGTATTGGCGGCCCATGGCGGTGTTGCATTTGCTCACGCATGTCGGCCATCAGAAACTGAGTGTCTGCAGCGAACGTGCTCCATTAGTGGAGACTTACGTGAGAATGTTGTCAAGCTGAATGTCCGTTCGCTAAGATATTGCCGTAGGAATCTTTGACAGTCTGGTGGTTCCTAATGTGACTACACATGATGGTGCTCTTTGTTCTTACATATATAGGTGTTCATCAGAAAAACGAAAGAAACATACTAAATGCTCGTATAGTTTCTCGGCCTTATGGCCAATATAGATTTTAGTGAGATTTTGTGAATTTAGTGAAAAGAAGATAGCGCTGAAAGCGGGAAGAATTAGGATTCCCCTTATTTGGTAATTATTATGCATCAGTCAAAACCTACAAATAACACATCTGTAGATTCCTTTCTCTTATTACTTGTTGGCTTCATTAAAACGGCATCAGACACTTCAGCGGTTAGCTTAGAAATCATCGCTGAACACACAGAGTTAACGCAATTAGCGGAACTCAACAGTTACATCTAAACACACGGGGAAACACCGAGAGCGAAGGAAGTCCAAAGGAGGAAACGACGCCGTTCTGCTGCAACAGAACTTTGAGGTCATGCGGCGTCATTACCGTGGCTACCAGAGAATTCTAGCTGTGGTGTTCACTGAGCCAGTAATCGTAAATTGGTTTCTGCCGAATTCTGTTTTTTACTATGTTATAAGGACTACTTCTTGGCAATACTGGCGCGGTTCGATGTCTAGACATGCGAGATAGAAATTTCTGCTTTAGTAACCAGCGGTCCATTACACCACATCCACTTCCTCCTATTGCTGGAGAGAAAAAATATAAAGGAAACGCGAAGGCCGGAGAAAATGCCGCGTACTCATCACGAGCTTTTAATAACCGCATACGTTGTTT